>NW_007750604.1:0-3921 GCF_000696425.1 Galeopterus variegatus | reverse complement strand
GAAAGAAAGAAAGAAAGAAAGAAAGAAAGAAAGAAAGAAAGAAAGAAAGAAAGAAAGATCTCAACGATTTATTGAACTTTCAGAAGGAGATAACAAACCTAAGGTTACTGGAGATGGGAGAAGGGAGAAAGGGGTTGAGCAGGGACAAGTAAAGGGCATAAAGAAAAATCATGATTTGTAATAATGAATATGCTGATAATAATAAAAGAAATAAATTAATAAAAAAGAATTTTTCTTTATTATTTTTTTAACAGTTTGACTATGATGTGCCTGAGTGTAATTTTTGTTTTACTCATCTTTTTGAAGATGAATTGCTAGACTCAAGATGATTGCTAGCATTTTGGATCTGTAGGATAATGTTTTAAACATATACTGGGAATTTTTCAGCCATTATTTCTTCCATTACTTTTTATCACCCCATTTTTTCTTCCGTTATTCTGAGATTCCAATTATATGTAGGTTATTGTAATTTTTATTATGACATTTGTTACTGAGGCTCCTGTTTTTTAATGTACTTTTTTCCTATTTTTAATGTATTTATCAGATTTAATAATTTTCACTGCTACATCTTGAAGTTTATTGGTACTTGCTTCTGTATTGTCCAATATACTGATATCTGGATTTTTTTCTGTATCAAGTAATAAACATTTCAGTTCTATAATTTTCATTTGGTTTTGTTCATGGTTTGTATTTATGTGCTGAGATTTCCTCTCATTACTCATGTCTGTTTCCCAGTCTAGTAAAATATTTATAATACAGGTTTTGAAGTTATTATTTAATTATTCCAACATCTTTGTCATTTTATTATCTGTTTCTATTTGCTGCATTTTTTATTGAGTATGTGTAACCTATTCTGGCTTCTCATGTCTAGTAATTTTGATTAAATGGACAATAAGGATGATATGTTTTATTGAGTTTGATCATGTTGTCTTCTCAAGATAGTTTGTTCTGGTAGCTAATTATGTTACTTGAATATCTTGCTAATGCTCTCACCCATGGCTTTATACTTTGGTTATTTTTTGTTAGGGAATATCTGGTTCAGTTTTTTTTTTTCTTTTGTCTTTTTTCGTGTCCAGCAATGGATCGCAACCCTCAGTGTTGCGCCCGTACCGGACCGGGACCAGCAACGGGATCGCAACACTCGGCGCTGCACCCGCACCCCGCTCAGCCAGTGAGCGGGAACCGGTCTGTATGTGGGATCCGAACCCTCGGAGGGAGCGCCGCCGCGCTTCCCAGGCGGCGCACTGTAGCAGTGCGCCACCCACCGGGCCGGCCCTCAGTTTTGATCTTTAGTTCAAGTGTGTGTTCCTTTCTCCTAAGATGTTTCTGGAGATTTCATTTCATTTTTGGGATGTCAAATGAATGCCAACTGAATGCTACAGATGCTCATGAAGGTCTCTCCCTCCTGGCTGGATTAGAACTCTAAAACCTCACAATACCACACAACCTTTATCTTATTTTTTCTCTCATCTCACAGAAACCATTGTCGGCTAGGGCTTATAAAGTCTTCCTACACTTGTGCATTTTACTTTCAGCCAAGAGATTGTAGGAAATTCTTATGCAGACTTTTGGTGCTGCCTTTTTGTTCAGCTCTTTTCTCTGCCACATCCTACTTCACAAATCCCAGTCAAGTTATTAGTCCCAATTTCTACTACTAGTCTTTAGCTCAGCAAGGCCATGTGCTCTGCATGACAGTCTGGGAGTTGGGAAAATACAATAGTTTAATTAGGCCCCCTTGCCTCAGCTCGGTTTGGGTGTGGTGCAGCATATCCTTTGTAAAAAAAAATGTGTGTGGGGGGGTGGAGTTAGTGTGCATGCATGTCAATGTATCTTTTTACTTTTGTTGCTATTGTTTGTTCCAGAGGTGTGTGGAGCAGCAGCCCTGAGCAGCTGGCTGGCAGAGAGTTCAAGTCTAAAAAGAGCATGTTTACTTTGCTGGCAGCTGCTCAGATTTCTTTGGACTTTGCCTGTAGCAGTTGAGTTTCTGAGTTTCTCTTTGGGCTGCCTAGCTCCTAGATGTGTGTGTGTGCAGAAATAAAGACTACTCTTTCTTCAATCAAGGCGCCAAGGACCTTCCTTCTGGTGACCTAGCTCATAAACATTCATGTGAAGGGTTTGTTACCCAGTTCAGACAATGGGCTTGAGGGGTCTTTGAGCTCCATACGCAGCCCTAGCTCTACACTGGGAAGTGCCTCTAGGCTGAACGGTGCAGACAAATGTGTGGCTGTCTTTAAATGTTTTCTTCTCTTGGGTATCACAGTCTTATACACTTGAAGACAGTTGTTTTATAGATTTATAATTTTAAATTATATAATATGCATATTTACACATATATATGTATAGTAACAGGGAAACAAGATCTATTCCATTTACTCCAACATGGTCAGAAGTTTTAAAGACTTCTAGGGATTCCTAAACGTGCTACAAGAAAGGGTGTATATGAACGAACTTACTGGAAGTTCTACTTATATAAGTTGTAATATAATTGACTCCACCTAGAATTATGGACTGTGGCAGCTTTCCACATGTGCTGGATTATTGAGGTGTTAAGAAAGACAATGGGGCTAATATATTTAATTTTAAATTGTATTTAGTTCTTTAAAAAGAAATGTATCATTAAAAATTTTTAAAAGGAGTCCTTCTCTTTAGTCAGACTAGGATTTTAAATGCACCTACTGAAATGATTAAGAATGAAATATGATTGACAGAAAAGGCTTCAGGTCTGATGAAAACACAAAAATAAGAAAACATAGGCATGTTTTTAGTATTGAACAATCCTACTCATACTAAAAGTAAAATAGAAATGAAAACCTTTGAAGACAAGTTTTCCTTGGAAAACCACTTCATTATATTTCCTTTTATGCTTTTTCAGAGTAGATGTGTTCTATGGTAAAAAAAAAAAATGTGAATAAATAAAGACTCTTTTGTTTTACTAATATTTGTTTGCATACTAAATTTAATTAATCCATTATAAATGTTCTTTCATACTTCAAGCCTAGTGACAGAAAATCAGCTGGCTGTCAAGCAGGGTTCATGTTACTGAAGCAATGTGACTTATTATTTATTTTTTATGTGAAGAAAAAGTAACACAAATGGAAAACAGCTGTCAGGCATAATTCAGTTCATTATTGTTTGATGCAATATACAGAGGTAGAATCTTATAAAATATTAATTCCACTAAAAATAGAAATACAGTCATGGACATTTCTCTCAGTTCCTGACAGCTCTCAGAGAGCCGACATATAAACCTCTGTACTTGCCACTGGATTCTGTGTGCCAGCCAAGCTTCACTTAGCTGCAGGAAGGGTTTAAGAACAGTCACATAGTCATAGGCAGTGATGTCAGAAGAGGCTTATTTTTCTCTACAATTCAAACAAAATAATTATCGTGCAGTATTGAAAAAATAATATATTTAAAATCTTTAAGATATTGTAAATACTTTACAAGATAAATTTAATAGTCTTAAAGAATATCTGCTCTTTGCCTAATCTGGTCAACAAAGTAGTTATTCATTCCCTACTTTAGGTTGTTTCACAATAAATGAGGCAATGAATCTCCACTCCTACCAAGGAAAAGGTGAGCAATACTAATAAAGCTATGAAATGAATACCTTCTGCTCTTCTAATTCCTTCTTAATCCTAAAGAATAAGTCTATTTACAGTATAGCTTTACTTTTTATTCTCCTATCTAACATTTTTCAATGGCTTGCTATATTTTTTTAATAATTAAAAAAATGTATCATGGCACATAAATAGGACTTTACTCTTGTCGAGTTTTCCAGGTTCATCGAGAATATTTCACTTCTTAACTCTATTCTGTAAATTTTAGCTACCATAATTTTCTCAAATTATGATCTCTTAGCCTCAGAATCTTTTGGTTAATACCCCTCCCTCCCCCATGCACAAACTTTCTGGTTCTGTT
>NW_007750603.1:0-9917 GCF_000696425.1 Galeopterus variegatus | reverse complement strand
ATAGGCTCAAGCATCACATCCCATGGTTCCCATCCCTAGAAAGTTACTGAGCTTTTTCTCTTACTCTGGTTCAGAAAATCTCAAGGGAAGACGCTATCCTAGCTTGGGTCAGGTATTCACTCAGGGGCCAATCATCTCTAACTAGGGGACAAGATACTTTAGCTGGTGGCCTCCATTAGAACTACATTGTGGAGTCAGGGAAGGAACAGCTCTCCCACAGGGAGAGACTACTGGGAGAACGCTGGAGATATAGTGATAGATGCCACTATAAATTTATAATGTCCAGCTTCAGAACTGTTTTGAAATTCTATTTGGCCTTTAAGGGCTTTGTTGAATCTCTCCTGTTCTCACAGTTTCTGAAAATAGAATTTTGAGTGCATTCATAAACATCCTGGATCCTTCTTTCAGAAAGAACCCCATGATGTAATTCATCTAGCCCTTGAGGTTTGAACTCAGTTATCAAATTTGAGCATTCTAAGTAGTGGCTACTTCGTAAAAGAAGAATTAGGGTTGTCTAAAAGGATTTGAAAACAGCAGTGTGTATTCTGGAGAGATACTATAAATGTAATTGCTTGAAAAATTTCATTGGGCCTGACCAATGGCCTCTGAATTTCTCTCATAACTACCACATTCAAAGTGACAAAACAACAAAACAGAGTAGCACTGTACCTTGGAGACTACAGAAATGCCATGTACACTTTGGTGACACTGCTCCTTAGCAAACAGGGTTTCCTCTAGGCCGAACAATCCACAGCCCTAGGCAAACAGGTACTAGGGGTGAGGATGGGGTCTTATCCGAGCCAGTACTTCACGTACTTGATTTAATTTCTAATTTAATGATATACTTAAATTTTTAGCAAAGGTGAGCTTTTTAGAATTAGATTTTTCTTTTATAATTTTTCTAATTTATGACCCCACATAAGCTGCTAAACTTTCCAGCTCTTAAGCTTCAGCAGTAAGATTCCTGTAGTCCAAAATGTAAATTAAAATGAGCAATGATCTTTTTTGAGCACTTTTGCTTTCTGATTCTGGCTCACTGAGCCAACTTATGACCTATGACTTGTCTAAAGTGGATTGATCATTCTGTATAATGATCTTTCTTGTGGTAACTTGATATTTTTAAGCTGGCAGTCTAATTTATTCAGTGGTTTGTGTGAACTGATCTCCCAGATCTTTATCACTAGTGGATAAACTTTTAAAACAAGAGTTCTTAAAACTGTGCTAAGCCACAAAGCAGACCCCAATTCTGTTGTCTACCATAATATACTATTATTTGAAGCAACCCACTGGTCATATGCAAAATCATAACTACTATATAAGCCATAAGCAAATATAATTATTTTGGGTCTGTATCTTTACAGTTTGATTTTGATGATGGAAATTGTCCATTTTTTGCTAATCAAATTAAAGACATATATGTATTCATAATGTATTTCCAAGTGAGATAAAACTCATCCATTTAATACTAAGTGAGCATTTCCTTTGTGCAAGGCTCTATGGAGTGTGGGGCAGTAATGAGGAATATAAGAAAGTACATAGTTACAGTTGAAAGTACACAATCCAGTTTGGAGAAAAGATCTCTATAAAGAAAATGCCAAGTCATCAAAAACTAAATAGCAATATGAGCTGTCACAAACATCAGATGTTCTGAAGCTATGTGATTTAGTAGAGGTAGTAAAGCTGAATTTATACAAGGTAAGTATCACTCTGAGTTAAAATGAGAGGGAAGTATCACTCTGAGTTAAAATGATAGGCGTGCTTAACAGAGAAAGAAACATGCTGCGCCTTAGAAAGAAATAGGAAATGCATGTGCATTCCATGCTAGAGGAATGGAGTATCAAAAAGCTTAGATTTTAATTGTTGATAGTGTGGGTCAGTATGGCTGGGAGTTTTGTCTAGGAAAATTGTGGGAAATCAGATTGCAAAGGTAAGATAAAGCGAGACTAGGCACGTTGACAATAATGTCTGATGTTATGTGCAACTATGAAGATTCATTTTATGTTGGATGACTTTCTGTTTTCATCTTAGATGCCCTTGCCATATCAAAGTACTTATTCTAACACTTAAACCACAAGCCTAGAATGTAGTGGAGCACAGTATCATAGTAAAAATCCTCTTATATGAAATGTTGGTGAGTGTCTTTATGTAAAGCTTACATGGCCCCAAGTGTATTTAAGTGTTCAATGGATGTGTTTCCTTTGAAATCTTAACACTGTTCTGATGTAGGCTAATGGAACTATCTATAACTTTCCTGCTTCTTATTGGCAGACATATTCACTCATGAAACAACTGTTTGTTGAGTACCTACTATGTATTTGGCAGAAACTCTGCCCATAAAGAGCTTATGATGGTATAAAAATAAAATACTCAAAAAAATATAAAATGACTAAAGAAAAATGGAATGTGCTATGAAAGATCGGAGAAAGAGGAGCTTATATCCAAGCTGAGAAAATCCTTAAAGAATGGGCAGAATTTGGTCAGTTGGTAATAGAGAAAAGAATATTTCAATAGAGAAGAATGAGGAAAGCTTGGCATTGGAAAGCACTGAGAATGCTTGCAGGACTATGAATAACCCAGTTCTTGACTTTGTTCGTAGGTAAATGGAAAGCATATTTCCAGTTTTTTAATTATAATATGCCAATGATCCACTTGGGAAAGATACTGTACAATAATGAAAGTGGCCCTTTCTTTTTGTCTTTTTTCTTTCTTTCTTTTGAAAGGTACTATTTTTAATGAACAGCCAGGGTGGTCCTCTTGACCACACAATTAGTAAAGTTAACCCTGAAATTTTCATTAGCAACAATGAGAAAGCACACAAGGCACAATATTAATAGAGATTAATATCAGCCTATTTTGGTCAGAAAGTTTCATTTAAACAATTAAGACACAGAAGTCCCAATGTGTTTTAGTCCATTTAGGTTTGTTTATAACAAAATACTTGGAACTGGGTAATTTATAAAGAAAAACAAAATTTACTGCTTACAGTTTCTGAGGCTGGGAAGTCCAAAGTCCATCTGGTGGTGGTGACAGTGACCCAGGGGTCTCACATTGCAAGATGGTGGAAGCAGAGAGAGCAGAGAGAGAGAGAAGGAGAAAGCCTCTCCTCTTCTTTTAAAACCCTCAGAACCACCTCCCTGACCACCATTATTAATCCATTCACTACTGCATGGTCCTACAATCCAATCACCTCTTCAAGGCCCCACCTTTCAATTTTCATAACAAGATTTCCCACCCTCTTAACAGTCAAATTATACCTCAATAAAACTGTTTTTTAAAACACACTTTCTTGTGAAAAGCATCAGTTTTGTCTTCTATACCATTTTATGTCATATCTAAGTGAAAGATTAGTGTACAGCTTTTTTTATCTTATTTTATTTTTTTTGTCCATTTTGAGACCGGCCGCAACGCGCTCAGCCAGTGAGCGCTGTGAGCGCACTGGTCATCCCTATATAGGATCCGAACCCGCCGCGGGAGCGCTGCTGCACTCCCAGCGCCGCACTCTCCCGAGTGCGCCATGGCTCGGCCCTAGTGTACAGCTTTAATAAGATCAGTTTGCATGCGTTTTAATTTCTGGACCATACAAGATAATCATGGTAATGAAGACAAAAGTACTTATATGATTAGTTATAAACTAGGTTAAATGACTTAGTACCTTACATAAGGTAAAATGATATACAATGTTTTATTCCTATAGATTGAAATCATTCAACTTTATTAGGGAATAGTAAATGTTAGGGAAAACTTAAATCCAGAGTATAAGTAGATAATGGAATAAATAGTCCTATTACTATGTCATACTGTAATGTAAAAACAGGCAACTCGCTGAGAGAAAATTCAATTTTAATCAACTTCTTCATTTAGGTGTAAACTGTAGAAACAACATTGCCCTATAAATGTTGAATACTGAGTATATTGTTGGAACATTCTTGACAGTGCTCAATTTCTCTTATGTAGCCATTCAAGGAACACACAGAAGACTCCAACCAATTTCTCTTCCTTCCAGAGGGCATGAATGTGACTGCCAGAGTGCTGCCTACGCTGCTCCCAGTAAGTACATGCTTCAACCCAGTCAGGTCGGATTGTGTATCCTATGATTGCTTCATGCTCAGGGCTCTCCCATATTAAACACACACACACACACACACACACACACACACACACACACACACACACACACACCCTCCCTCTAAAATAAAACAATGTATTTGATCCCTGCCCTAAAGAGATTAGTCTAGTCAGTGAAACAGGCAACTAAGCATTTCAATAAAATGCAGTGAGTTAGAGTTCAGTGTTATAACCAAGGTCAAGGGTTCAGATCTCCCTACTGGCAGCCGCCAGAAAATAAAAATAAAAAAGGACATAGTGTAGTGGGTACTATGGGGGCAGAAGTACAAAAATATGTAAGATCCAACAAGCACCATGACCAGTTGAGAGCTTAGGGAAGACTAGTGAGAAGAAGTTTATCTAAAACCAAAGCATTGAGTAAGAGGAGAGAAATGAGGCAATGTGAGGTTAGAGAGGGAGGGGCAGATGAGATTCTGCAATGCCGTGTAAGTGATTTTATTCTAGGTGCAGTGGGAAGCTTTTGAAGGAACTTAAGCAAGGGAATGGAGTAATTAGATTTGTATTTTAGAAATAATATCCTTGTTGCAGTATGGAGAACAGATTAAAAAGAGATAATAACACCCAGGTCCAGGGTTTAAAAAAAAAAGGAGATAGGATTAGAGGCAGGGAGACCAATTAGAGGTTGTTAGAGTAATTTAGGCAAGAGATGATGATACTAAACTAGGATTGTAAATATGAAAATAGAGAGAAGTGGGTGGATTTGAAAGATGTTTTGCAGGTATAATAGTGAGGTGTTAAAAGCTAAAAGTGGATGGGCCGGCCCGTGGCTCACTCAGGAGAGTGCGGTGCTGATAACACCAAGGCCCCGGGTTCGGATCCCACATAGGGATGGCCGGTTCGCTCACTGGCTGAGTGTGGTGCTGACAACACCAAGTCAAGGGTTGAGATCCCCTTACCGGTCATCTTTTAGGAAAAAAAAAAAAAGCTAAAGGTGGAGAATAAGCTAGTGGTTTTTTTGTTTTGTTTTTTTCCTTTGGTGGCTGGCCAGTCCAGGGATCTGAACCCTTGACCTTAGTGTCATAATACTACACTATAACCAACTGAGGTAACTGGCCAGCCCTGACTGTGGAGAATTAGGAAGAGGGAAACACCAAAGATGACTTCCATGTTTCTGACTTGACAACTAAATGGATGGTGGTACCCAAAAAGTGGAGGAGCACATTCTGAGGAAAGAGTATAAAATTCAGTTTCTATTCCCATTGAGCTAGAGGCATTCATGATATATCTAATATCTATTTTACAATTGGATATATGGTGTGATGTTCACTAGAGAGATCTGGGACTCTTCAGCACATAGATATCATTGACACCATGGGAGTAGACAAAAGACACACTGGATCTATTTCGGGAAATGTGCCAGACTGAAAATAGACACGCACAGAGTGGAAGGAAGATGAGCAGAGAAAACTGAGAAGGAATAGCTAAAGAGGCTCCCTGCCTTCTCACTCCACCTCAGGCAGGCAGGCAGGCAGGCAGGCAGAACTTACTATTGCTCTCTTGGGCTCCCAATGTTTTCCATCTATGCATCTATCAAAGCACCCCTCATCTGTCATTGAATATACTTAATCTTTGTCTCTCCTTCCACTAAACTATAAGGATCTTAGGGCAAGGATCATATCATATTCATCTTTGGATTCCCAGGCCTTAGCACAGTGCCTGGCAGATAGTCTTTAATAAGACTTTTATAAAATAATTAATGCTGGGAAAATTTTATTAAATACTTCCTGTTTTCTAAGCACTTTTTATACAAGGCCTATTATATCTAGTATGTATTAAGACAGAAAATTTAAGTGAGCTGCCCAAGAAGCTTCCAGGATTCAGACCCAGTTCTGTATCAGTCCACGCTTTTTCCGCTATATCACACTATCTGCAAAAAACTGGTGAATGAAACCTATCTATCTTTAACAAAAGCAGGAAAAAATGGATTGCACATTATATAAAGCACAGATACTGATACTTATGCTGAAAAGGCTGCAGTCCTACAGAGAAAAGTATTTGGGTTCTGTCTCCTGGGATGTCTGCTGCATACCATGCCTGCCAGATAGTGTAGCTAATCAGTTACTACTTGTCTTAAACCATAAGGAAGTCCAGCACAGACTAACCCAAATACTACCACACTCAGCATTTTACACACTAGCCCCTCCAAGGATCCAGCAATTACCACTACGCCATGGATCTAGAGATACTCCTACAAAGATAAGGTAAAACACTGCCTGAGACCTTCAACTTAGTTTTGCTCAAAACAACTTGGTCAAAAGCTGAGGAACTTCTGTCCCATCTGAACTTTTCATTCCTATTATACCTGGTCATTGTTCAGAAGCAGCCCCTCACCTGTCCATCAGCTTCCTCTCACTTTTTGTCTCCAAATTGCTGTGTATCTGATGGCAACCTCCCCCACCCCACCACCCACACACAAATGTCCTCCGTCTGCACCTTCCACTGTGGGCTTTGTCAACCTACTCCACTAGAAATAAACTCACTTACACCCTCAGCTCTTTTGACATGTATGCCTTCCATTTCCTTGACCCCTCTCTCAAAGACACTGCATCCTTTGTAGTTTTCTCAAACTATGATGGAAGGTCAGAATTGGTATTGCCATTTTTTGTCTTATAGTCTCTTCCAAACCATTCCATTCTCCTGTAAAAACTTTTAATTCCTTTGAAGTTCATTCCATCCAGTTTTGTCCTCCTTTACCTTGCTTTGTCCCTGACATCATGAACCTCCAGATCATCCTCCCACAATAACATTATACCTGGACCATGTTATTCCTTTAAACCCCATTCATTTACTCGTTTCCTAGGAGATTTCAGCACTCATGTGGATGGTCAATTGAACATCCAAGCATCACATTTCCAAGGCCACTTCAACCTTGTTCCCTTGGCCACTCTCCACTTTGTTATGGTGCAGTTGTGGGTGATTCCAGTACCATTCCATCCATATTACCCCCCGTGTGACTGATTCTAAACTTCATCAAGACCTCCATTCTTATACTACTGCCTTTTCTTCTGGTTTATTCTTGGTCCCACGTCCTTCCATTTCTGGCCTGGATCTCTTAATTGGTCATAAGACCTGTTCTATCATCCATGTTTTCAGTCACCCTTTATATTTTTCCTTCCTTGGTATCTCTCCTCCAACTCACATTTATATGTTACGCCTGGCACAAATGACCTCAATTCTCTTCCATCCTTGTCCTTCTCCTGTATCTCTTATCCAACTCATAATTTCCGGATCAGTCCCAGTGTCTGCCTAGCCCTGTAACCCATTCAGCTGTGGTGCTAGAAACAATCACAAAACCACAATACTTTCATGATTTCCAAACTCAACTTCATGGTTAATACTGTTCATTGATACTTTTGTCTTTAGTTAGCTCTATTCCAAACCATGTCTATTCTCTTCAAGACCCCAAACTAATGTTTTACCCCCTCCTCCTACTTCACAAATAATAGCACCTGTCACTTCTTCACAAAAAATATTGAAAACATCTAGTATAAACCTCTCCTCCAACATCTACAAATTTACTTATAACCATCCTCTGACTTCCTTTTAGTTTTTTTTTTCTCTAAACAGGTGCTATAATGCAAAAAAATGCAGTTTGAAAAATACCGCCCCCCCCCCTTTTTTTTTTTTAAACAATTTTTTTTTTTTTTTTTTTCTCTAAACCGGGGCTATAATGCAAAAAAATGCAGTTTGAAAAATACCGCCCCCCCCCCTTTTTTTTTTTTAAACAATTTTTTTTTTTTTTTTTTTCTCTAAACCGGGGCTATAATGCAAAAAAATGCAGTTTGAAAAATACCGCCCCCCCCCCTTTTTTTTTTTTAAACAATTTTTTTTTTTTTTTTTTTCTCTAAACAGGTGCTATAATGCAAAAAAATGCAGTTTGAAAAATACCGCCCCCCCCCATTTTTTTTAATATCAACAATTCTTTTCTTTTAAGCTAGTTCTAAATAGCAAAAGGCATTTAACTTCAGTAATAACCCCCTAAGCAAAACAATGGGATCCAGAAACATAGTGCAGTTTAGTTTGCCTTGAAACTAAAAACCTGGCTTCAAGTTCCTGCTCCAACATCTACAGTTCTGTGACCTTGCACAACCAGCTGATAATGGGACGAGCAACACAGGGAAAGGTCAGGATGCATGGGTTCTTTGACCTGGCTCTTCACTAGTATCTGGGTACCCTTTGCAAGTCATTTAACATCTCTGACACACATAATCTCATCTGTGAAGAAGGGATAGTAACACCTACATATGAGCACTTTGGAAATTAGAAAGGTTAATGATGTTTTAGGTATTAATCAAGCCTCTTTTTCTCCTGGCATCCTGATAACCCTCCCTTGTTGCTTTTTTCAATTTCTGGTCATTCTTGGTAAATCAGTAAAAGTATCTTTGACCTTTTGGAACCAAAAAAATCATTTTTTTCAATTGTAGATAGTTTCTCTGCTTTCTGAGCATTATCCACTAATTTTGTCCACCCACATTTTCAGTGAGGAATGCAAAATTAAAAATTTTATAACTTTAAAAAAAGATCCTAAATAAATCCAAAGGGACCAAATCTTAACATTTTGCTACACTTACCTCAAATGTTCTTTAAGATTATAGGGGTAAAGCCATCTATGTGTCCCTCCCTCCTCTAAAGAGAACTGCTGTCCTGAATTTTGTGTTTATAATTCCCAAGCCTGTTTTTAAACTTTTACTTTATGTAACTATATAAACCACACTTCATATTGTCTTGCATTTAAAAAAAATGTATATATACAGGGTATATAATATGATGCCATTTAACTTTCTTTTGGGGGGATCGCCATTGTTTTGGAAGATAATCCTTGATTCACTTAATGCTAGTGTATTCGTTTTAACTGTACAGCATTAGATGAACATAGAGCAATTTACCCATTTTATGTTGACAGACATTTTATTTCCAAATTTTAATATTATAAACAATGCTGCACTGAACATTCTTGCACTAGTTTCTCTGACAAATGTGTGGAAATGTTTACAGGACTTATACCTGAGTGGATTGCTGGTTCACAGGATATGTATATCTCATTTTACTAAATGAATATTGCCAACTGCCCTCATAATGATGATACCAATTTATACTTCTGAAGACAGAGCCTGAGAATTCCTGTGTTGTTTTACAACATCCTCATCAGCATTTGATATTTAGACTAAATATTTTACCGACTTGATTGGTGTGAATTATAGCATCTTGGGTTTGATCTTGTTGATGCCAGTCCTTCATTGAAACATCTTGTTTCTTTAACACCATTATCTTCTACTTCTAGCTTTTTGACTACAATCTCTTGGTCTTTTCTGCTAGCTTTTCTTCCTCTACCCACTTCTATTGGTATTTGCCAGGGTGTCATCTTTGTTCATTCTCTCTGAGCAGTCCATACCACACACAACTCATTCAAGTCACCTCTATTCTAAATTTCACACCCATATGTACCTCACTGTCTACTAGATGTCTTCACACAGATGTCCCATAGCACCTAAAATTCATGTCTGAAATGGCCCTCTCTTTTCCCCTCAATTTTTTCTTCCCAATTCTTACTCTGTTTAAAGACAAGGTGTTTTAAGCCAAAACCCTGGACATCATTAACTTCCTTCTCTATTCACCACCCCTCTTCGCACCAACAAAGTCTGCTGATATAATCCTACCTTAACATCTCCTGTATTCCTGCTTTCTTCTCCGTGTTTACTGTTGTTCTTACCACTTCTTGCCTGAGGCTATCTGTATTGTACAGTTTTTAGAAGCACACACTTTGGCATTAGACACACCTAGGCTTCAATCCA
>NW_007750602.1:9369-9917 GCF_000696425.1 Galeopterus variegatus | reverse complement strand
CCTTTCTCAGCTCTTCCTACAGGTAAGGGATGCGGATGCTACTGGGAAAGATAACAACACACAACAATGATTTTCTTCTCTAAGGAGAGTGATCTAGTTTATCAGTATCTTTCCAACATAATAGCTACCTGAGAGGAAATAAATCAGGGCACCAAAAAAGGTGGGGGGATTGCCAAGAGAGGAAGCACACTGAAAAGTGGGGCATGGGGGAGGGTGGGAGCCCCAGAGGGGTGTGCAGGGAGGACTGGGGGAACACCGAGGAACGGAGTCTACTGCGGGAGCCAAGGAGAGGAGAATTAGACACATGGTCTTCAGCACCGAGCACTGGTGGGGGCACCGGGGTAGAAGATGTGGCCACTGGAGAGTGAGACATAGCAGCATACGGGACATGGGTTCCAGAGGGTGGGAGCAAGTTTGGGATAAAGGACTAAGAGGGAAAAAACACTGTAGTCCAATGTCACCGCTTCACACAAACACCGCCTTGCTGAGGCCAACACCAACACCACAGACATTTCTCCCAGTTAGCTTCCAGCCCAGCCTCATGGCTC
>NW_007750602.1:5471-6473 GCF_000696425.1 Galeopterus variegatus | reverse complement strand
AAATGATGTATATATAGAGTCCACAGTGTATATGTACCACATTGTCCTTACCCATTCATCCATCGATGAACATTTAGGTTGGTTCCATATCTTGGCTATTGTAAACAGAGCTGTGATGAACATGAGTGCAGGTATCCCTTCAACCTGATGATTTCCATTTCTTTGGGTTTGTACCCAGGAGTGGGATTGCTGGATCATATGGCAGTTCTATCTGCAGTCATTTAAGGAAACTTCTTACAGTTTTCCATAGTGTTTGTACTAATTTACAGTCCTACCAACAGCGTAGGAGGGTTCCCCTTTCTCTGCATTCTCACCAACATTTATTATTCTCTGTCTTTTTGATACTGGCCAGTCTTAACTGGCATGAGATGATATCTCCGTGTGGTTTAGGTTTGCATTTCCCTGATGCTTAGTAATGTTGAACATTTTTTCATGTGTCTGTGGGCCATTTGTATATACTCCTTTCAGAAATGCCTGTTTGGCTCCTTTGAACATTTTTTAATCGGGTTAGTTGTTTTTTTAATAAGCTGTTTGAGTTCCTTATATATTCTGGATATTAATCCCTTGTTGGCTACATAGTTTGCAAATATTTTCTCCCATTTTGTAGGTTGTCTTTTTGTTCTGTTAACTGTTTCTTTCACTGTACAGAAGGTTTATAGCTTGATATAATCCCATTTGTTTATTTTTTCTTTTGTTGTCTGTGTTTTGGGGGTCTTACTCATAAAGTCTTTGCCCAGTCCTACATCCTGAAGTGTTTCCCCTATGTTTTATTTTAATAGTTTCATAGTTTCAGGTTTGTATATAATTCTTTAATCCATTTTGGTATATGGCTAGGGGTTCAGGTCTACTTTCATTCTTCTACATATGGATGTCCAGTTTTCCCAGCACCACTTACTGAAGAGGCAGTTTTTTCCCCAATGTATGCTCCTGTTGCCCTTGTTAAATATCAGTTGGCTGTAAGTATGTGGGTTGATTTCTGGGTTCTCTATTCTGTTCCATTGG
>NW_007750602.1:2723-4501 GCF_000696425.1 Galeopterus variegatus | reverse complement strand
TTTTGATAGGGATTGCACTGAATCTGTCAATCACTTTGGGTAGTATGGACATTTTCACAGCCTTAAGTCTTCCAATCCAAGAGCAAAGAATGTCTTTCCATCTTTTATGTCCTTTTTAATTTCTTTCAGCAGTGATTTGTAGACCTTGCTGTAGAGATCTTTCACCTCCTTGGCTAATTGGATTCCTAGGTATTTTATTTTTGTGGTGACTATTGTAAATGGATTTGCTTTCTTGATTTCTTTTTCTGCTAGTTCACTATTGGAGTATAAGAACACTACTGATTTTTGTGTGTTGATTTTGTATCCTGCAACCTTACTGAAATCATTCATCAGCTCTAAGAGTTTTTTGGTAGGGTCTTTAGGTTTTTCTATATATAGGATCATGTCATCTGCAAACAGGGACAGTTTGACTTCATCTTTTCCAATCTGGATGCCCTTTATTTCTCTCTCCTGCTTGATTGCTCTGGCTAGTACTTCCAATACTCTGTTAAACAGGAGTGTTGAGAGTGGGCATCCTTGTCTCATTCCTGTTCTTAAGGGAAAATCTTTCAGCTTTTCCCCATTCAGGATGATATTGATAGTGGGTTTGTCGCATATGGCTTTTATTGTCTTGAGATACTTTCCTTCTATACCTAATTTGCTGGGTGTCTTTATCATGAAAGATGTTGAATTTTGTCAAATGCTTTTCCTGAGTCTATTGAGATAGTCATATGGTTGAAAACCCCTTATTAAGGGGAGGAACTTCAAAGTAATCTCCCCAACCTCTCATATTACAGATGGAGAAATGGAGAGAGACTCGCTCAAGATCCCAGAGTTGGAAAACAAGATGTTGCCCCCACGTGCTCACTAAGCCCACTCTTTCAACTTTCATGTGCAATTCCTGCTTTCCCAGACCTGTTATTTCCCTCCTCAAGGTAAATCCATATACGTGTCATCCCAAGCATGTGCTTAGGGGGCACTTCTGAATGCGCAGGGTGGCACCAAAGCCTCGGGAAGGTAGCTTACATGTGTAGGGTGCCTTATATGGTTATCCAAGAGCCTCCACATATTTTTCTCTACTTTTCTGAAAGGGGAAGAAGGCATTGAAGAAGGAACCTGTGCACAGTCAGGCAGGCCCAGGCTGTTTTATAAACGCCACTTACAAGCCATGTGACTTTGTGGGAGGTATGTGGCCTTCTTAAGCCTCCTCTTTTCCTCACTTTGGATAATACTAGCTGTGTCTTAATATTGGTATAATTATTGTGAGATTTCCCCAGCCCCTGATTAAAGACATGCTGCTGAGTGACTGTGATGCTGGACCTCTGACTCCGGTCCAAGTCTCTTTCTTGGCAAGTGACATCTTAAGAAATGGTAATTTCCCTGAATTCACCAAACAGGAGAGTCACACACACAGAGACACACAGGCCCACACATGCATGCATGTACTGTTGAGTGCCAGCGGGCAGAAGGCTGCTGAGGAGGTGGCCCTCACAACCCACCTCTGGCCACTGTAATAGTTCATTGCCATTGCAAGCCAGACTTTGGGCCACGCAGGCTTTTCTGGCATTGAGAGACAGCAAACACCTTGGCTAGGGCTGGTGGCCCCTGTACACGGCTGGCTGCTGGCACTGGGACACCTTCTCCCTAACTTCTGAATCCACTTGGCAATGCTGGTGCACGCTGAGACCAGACGACTATTTTAGTGGTGAATTATAGAGACAATAACTTCAGCAAGGCCGAGGCAGCAGGATTAGAGGAAGACAGTCGAGAACACACCTGTACTCAGAGCTGTGCTGACA
>NW_007750602.1:0-1249 GCF_000696425.1 Galeopterus variegatus | reverse complement strand
TGTTTAAATCCTTTTTGGAAGGAGACGGAGTGAATACCTGCCTGCCTACAAATACGTGTGTACGTACACATACAGGTGGCATACAGCCAGGGGAGAGAAAACAGCAAGAGAGACAGAGAAGGAGGCATCGGAGAAGTAGACAGAGTGGTGAAGAGATGGGTCACCATAGCCAAGAGGAGAGGGTGTCACAAGAGGAAGCAGCTAGTTGGCATATCACACATTGCCAAGAGGCTAAATTGGATGAGGACTAAAAAAGGGATTTGGGACTGAGTGATGAGAGGGTCACCAAGGACCACAAGGACAAGTCATTGTCCTGTTGAGTGGGACAGAAGTGGGAGATGAAGAAGTGGAGGCAGCAAGAACAAACTCGCACACGCAAGAAATTTGCAAAAGGCAAGAGAAAAAGATGACGGATTAAGTCATCACTGGGAGGAGGCTTTTATCAGCTTGTTTCGTTTTGTAGTTTTTAGGAAGTGGTTGGAAAAGTGAGCTTCAGACAGGTGAAGGGACACCAGGAGAAAGCATGAAGAGACTGGTAAACCCAGACATGGAGCCAGTCTTTGGCAATGGAGGTGTCAGTCAATGGAGATGGGGAAAAAACTAAAATCTATGCTCTGGGTTTCCCTTAGAATGACAGCAGGGAGACTGAAGTGTGTGATCTGATTTGAGGAACTGGAGAAGCAGATTTCTATCTTTTTCCTCACAGGAATATTGTGGAGATCATTGCTCCAACTGCAGAATGTGTCCCTGGCGCTCCCATTCCTGCCCCCTCCCCATACGCACATACTCACTNGAAGGCTTCACAGAAGAGTTGATGTTGGAACTGTCTTTAAAAATGAGTAGCTTTTTGTCAAGTGGTTAAGGAGAGGAAGACAAGAGAGGACAGGAATATATGCTAAGCAGAGGGATCAGCTTGTACCAAGATCCAAAAACAGGAAATGATCTGGAAAAGCAAATTAGGATGTGACTGTGAGTCTAAGCTAAAGAATTGAGCAATGATATACCATTGAGGACTTTTGGCAGGAGAGTCATATCAAATTTGTTGGGTAGACTAATAATTTTATTGTGCCTTTTGGAATACAGTTTCACATTCTTCATTTACTATGGCTACAATTTACTTTTAATTCCCTACCACTTGCATCTCATTCCCTGTTTTATTATCCTAGCATAGTGCATATTTCTGCCACCTGTTTAAATCCTTTTTGGAAGGAGACGGAGTGAATACCTGCCTGCCTACAAATACGTGTGT
>NW_007750601.1:9317-9918 GCF_000696425.1 Galeopterus variegatus | reverse complement strand
GTGCAGTAGGAACTCTTAGGGCCATATATTTCATCTCACTACCCATTGACAGCAGTATATCACACAGGCCAGGTAATCAGATGCCCAAGCACAAGATTATAAACCCTGAGGAAGTGACACAAATACTGAGGGGGCATTTGAGAAAGCATTAATGGCAGTAGCATACACGTCAAGATTGCAGATATGGAAGGAATTTTGGATATGGTAGGTGGTGGCAGCATAGCTTTGAATCTCTTTGAATATTAACATAAAAACAGAAGAGTAATTAAATAGCAAAACTAGAAACCTAAAGACAACCTATATAAAAAAAAATAGGTGGCGAAACATGTACTAAACTCCAACATATAAGTGGTGAAGACAAACTACCAACAGCCATTTGATGTTCATAGTAACCACTGCTGTGCATAAGGATACACAGGGAAGCCACAGGGCATCTACTGGACCTGAGAATAGCAGAATCTCAAAAAAGGCAGCAGGCATTCACTAGAAAGCCCAGAGAACCAATTTAAGAACAGCAGCTAAGGGCCGGCCCGGTGGCGCACTGCTACAGTGCACTGCTTGGGAGTGCGGCGGCGCTCCCACTGAGGGTTCGGATCCCACA
>NW_007750601.1:2775-4063 GCF_000696425.1 Galeopterus variegatus | reverse complement strand
TTAGTGCTTTTGCTTTTTACTACTGACATGGAAAAGGAGGAGTAAAAGATGGTGTGCTGTTGTTCTTCAAGTCTAAGTGATTGGGACATTGACAGAGCTGTGGATTGCAACAGAGTACCCATGAAGAGAAGTCAGTTTGTGGAAAAAAGTGAATTAAATAGTGCTCATACAAGATCCACATTCTGACAACCATTAATTGTTGATTATCCTATGAAAATTATCACCTAAAATAGAGTGCAGATTGTAGTTCTTCTTCTGAGATGTCATCTGTGTGCTAGTGTTAAGATTTTGAACATCTTCGGTGTTAAGTGCTCAGATTCAGTCCTGTCTCTCTTGTCACGGCAACAAGGGGAATTAATTAAAGTGCTTTCTGTGAGCTTGTTAGCCCACCAATTAACCATGAAACTTTGATTTGGGTATTTTCTAACCCACAGGCAGTAAAACATAACTGGAAATCCCCAGCCGTGCCGAGTGCGTGCCGATCAGGGAGGCGCCCAGCCAGAGAGGCCCAAGAACCTCGGAGACTGCGTGCCCTGTGGTGCCAGCATGCAACCCAGCAGGTAGGCCTCTTCACCGCCACCTGACTCCATCCCCAGCTCCACTGAGTGTGCGCTGATCAGAGAGGTGCCAAGATCTGTGGGTACTACACGCCCTGAGGTGCTGGTGTGTGACCCAGCAGGCAGGCCTCGCCGTCATCGCCCAACTCCATCCCCAGCCCCACCAAGTGTGTGCCAATCAGCAAGGTGCCCAGCTGGAGAAGCCCAAGATCTGCAGAGACTACGAGCCCTGCAGTGCGAACGTGCGAGACACCAGATGGGCCTCACCACCGCCACGCAACCCCATCCCCAGCCCTGCCTAGTGCATGCTGATCATAGAGGTGCCCAGCCAGAGAGGCCCATGATCCTCAGAGACTATGTGCCCTGCAGAGCCAGTGCAAAACCCAGCAGGTAGGCCTTGCCACTACCACCCAACTCCATCCACAGCCCGGTGGAGTGCATGCTGACCAGAGAGGCATCTCATCTGAGATGCCGAAGATCTGAGGCGACCATGCACCCGAGGCACTAGTGGGCAACCGAGCAGACACTGAGGCAGCCATACAAAATTGGCAGCCCCAGCAGCATCCTAGCCAGACAATAGTGTCAAAACAGTGGGCTGTGAAATCTCCTGCCACAATGACAAAACATCAAAGGAAAGAGAGCAGAAATACGAAAAATCAAGAAAGTACACCACCAAAGGGTAATAACTCTCAAGATCTAGATCCAATAAAACAAGAAGCCCTTGAAATGTC
>NW_007750601.1:0-1007 GCF_000696425.1 Galeopterus variegatus | reverse complement strand
GGAGTACTGGGTTTGGTACCTGAAAAATAACTACCACTGCCATAAAAATTCAAGAAAAATTGAAACACACTAGTAAAATAAAAATGGCAACTATGATGAGAAAAAAAAAGCTTATCTACAACCCAAGGAACCAACAAATACTGAAAACAAACAGTAAATCAGAAAGAAAGGAACAAAAGAAATTTAAGACATCCAAACAAAAATCAATAAAATGCTAGAAGTAAATCAGCATTTTTCAATAACAACTCTTAATGTAAAAGGATTAAATTCCCCAATCAAAAGACATAGACTGGCTGACTGGATTAAAAAGGAGGACCCAAATATATGCTGATTCAAGAGACCCACCTCACCTATAAAGACTCACATACACTAACAGTGAAAGGAAAGGAAAAGATTTACCATGCAAACAGAAATGAAAAATGAGCTGGAGTAGCTATTCTTGTATCTGATAAAATAGACTTTAAACTAAAAAACATAAAAAGAGATAAAGAGGGCCACCACATAATGATAAAAGGATTGATCCATCAAGAAGACATAACAATCATAAGTATATATACATCCAATGTTACAGCAGCCAGATTCATAAAACAAATGCTATTAGACCTAAAGAAGGAAATAGACACTAATACCATAATAGCAGGGGACCTGAATACCCATTATCAATATTGGACAGATCATCTAGACAAAGAATCAGCTTATCAATATTGGACAGATCATCTAGACAAAGAATCAGCAGAGAAACACAAGATCTAAACAGAACTCTAGACCAATTGGGCTTGGCAGATATCTACAGAACATTCTATCCAACAACCTCAGAGTGTCATTCTTCTCATCAGCACATGGATCACTCTGCAGAATAGATCACATGTTAGGTCACAAATCAAGTCTCAACAAATTCAAAAAAATTGGATTTATCGCATGTATTTTTTCAGACCACAATGGATTCAAATTAGAAATCAATAACAAATGAAATTCTAGAAACTATACAAACACATGGAAATTAAACA
>NW_007750600.1:4694-9918 GCF_000696425.1 Galeopterus variegatus | reverse complement strand
TACATGTTTAATCTGGGTACAATTGCCACCCGTAATCAGGGTTTGATTTTTAAAAAAGAAGGGGAGAATCAGTATTAGGGAAGTAACTAGCAGTTTCTACCCCATGACCTCATGAGATTGCTGTGTGTTGTACACTTCAAGGGAAATAGTATATGTAAACACTTAGTACTGGGCCTGATACAAATTAACACCTCAGCAAATACCATACATTTTTATTATCTACTGTTAAAGGGTTAGATTTCTAGCATTTCCCCCTTTTTCTTATTCTTTCAGTTCATTTACATACTTTCCAAAAGGTATGACATTTATAATAATATAAAATTACCTGAAATTTACAGAAACAACCATAGATGATTTTTTTGCTGGAAAGAGGTAGATAGGTGGTGGTTGTTATCTTATTGGAAACCATTAGTTTCTGTAGAAGAGTTCTTAGCTTCTTACTTCATTAGTAATTCTTGACATTGGTAGAGTTAATATGTCTCTTTTCATTCTGAATTTGGAATCCTCAAATACTTTTCTTTTCCACTACTTGAACCAAAAAACTCCCCACTGTTTGATACATATTTGTTTTGAAAAAGATGAGGTGAATTAAAAATAGTTCTACTTAAAATTTTTTTATTACATCCTTTAGTTAAATGCAAAGTCTTTTAAGATGATAAAGAATGAAGATTGGGAATGAGTTTACTTAATGCATAGCCTTTGGCTTCACTAAACACCTCAGCGTTAATTGCCAAATTTGTATATATCTTAAACAAGCACAACTTTGTTATTTTCTATATATCTGTCACCTAGTGAATTTTACAATATACACAACAATGCTTTGTTCTGTAATAGCAAGAGATATAGTTGAGCCTCCTTTTTCTTGCCTCTCATTAAGTATAATCTGTGTTATATTCAGGTAATTCAAATCTTTATTAAGAAATGAGGGAGGGAAATATAACTGGGAGCCAAAATGACAATATATAGCCTGCTTCCAGTTTTCAAAGTGGCTGAATTTTACATTCTGAATCTCAATGCATTGTTTTTGGCTGCATTGTAACTATTTGACATACACATATATATATGCCCGTGGTTGTGTTTTTGGTTTTGCTGTTTTATAAATCAATCACCTATGACTTTTAGCTATTGTGCAACATGGTGACTATAGTTAGTAACAATGTATTGTGTACATTTAAGAATTGTCACCACAAAAAATATGTACGGTGATACATATGTTAGTTATGTCAACTAGCTATTCCACAGTGTATACATATTTCAAAACATCATGTTGTACACCATAAATATATACAATTTTTGTCAATTAAAAAATAATTTTTTAAAAAAGAAAGAAAATATACTCTAAAAAATCACCTATGACTTTTAAGTTGTTTTGTTTGGTGTTTCTCTATAGTATTAGGTATATATAGTCTTTCCTTTTTCTTTCTGTAGGGATTTCTTTTAAATATCTATACATGGATAGAAAAAAAAATCCAAAAATCAAAATAGTGTTTTGAGGATATAAGATCATGGTGTCTGCATTCATATTTGTTTTTAAAAGATAATTCTTTAGGTTTAAAGAATTAATTTTATAATTAATTCATTTTAGGGTAATTTTATACCTAAACTTTTTAGGTATAAAATGATACCTAAAGTAAATGCTAAATGATCTAGTTCTTTTTAAAACCATATTAAGTGATAAGAAGATTCAAGCAACCATTGAGACTAAAATTAGTATCACGTAAATGCTAAATGATCTAGTTCTTTTTAAAACCATATTAAGTGATAAGAAGATTCAAGCAACCATTGAGACTAAAATTAGTATCACTCAGCATTTCTTAAGAACCTTAAAAAATAGTTAATAAACATTTGTTATAACTTGGAAAACTCAATGAGGTGTGATTAAGAATAAATCAGTAGACTTGCTTAGTTTTGCACTTTAATAATATAGAAAAGTATGTGCTAAATATCCTGGAGGACATTAATCAAAATTACTTTTGAAAAGTTGGGGTCTCAGCATTTCTTAAGAACCTTAAAAAATAGTTAATAAACATTTGTTATAACTTGGAAAACTGAATGAGGTGTGATTAAGAGTAAATCAGTAGACTTGCTTAGTTTTGCACTTTAATAATATAGAAAAGTATGTGCTAAATATCCTAGAGGACATTAATCAAAATTACTTTTGAAAAGTTGGGGTCCTATTTTCAAAAATTAACTACATCTTTAAAAATATTATTATTATAACTTGCTTTTAAATATAATTGAATACTCTGGAATCCTTGGTTTGGAAAACAGGCTTTTAAGATACGTAATAAAGGGGTATATTGTAATTGTCTCATTCTTTAATACCAAGTTATTATTTTTTCCAAAATAACTAATGGTTGAAATAAAACTAGGGTGTTTGTATTTTATATATGAAATTCTTATTGTACTTTTTTTGCATTATTAGAAAAATTTAATTAAATATGGGTAATTTGTAATAGCTTATAAGATATATCACTGATTTTTGTTTGATAGAAAGTCTTGAAACATTGTGTATTTTTGTCAAGAGAAGAAGTAGGAATATAATCATCTCTTTATATATTTGCTCTTTAGGCAAATTTTAGATTTCATCTTACATGTTTTTCTTTGCACAGTACCTGTTCACCACTCCTTTGGTGTTTGTTGACAGAAGCAGATTAATCTTAATTTTAGTTTAAGCAAAATATGATTAGGAAAATAAGTCTGCTACAGAAGAAGCCATTATATATTTCAAAGCTAAATACAAATAATTTCTAAGTTTCATGCTGTTTTGGACAGTCCTTATTACATCTCTGCTTTATTAGGGATAATTATGATTCAGGTGCTATAATTTTAACCTTGATTAACATCATTGCAGTTTAAGGTATTTAACCATAATTTATTAGATGGGCGTATCTTTAAGATTGCATTGTCACACATTACTCCTGACTGATTTAAATTGCTGATAAAACGGCTGCTATTATTATTTTGTTGTTTCAGATTTTTACATAAAGCTAGAAAATAAAAGTGCCAGGAAACCCATCATGTGTAATTTTAAACTAATAAAATGAATACTGTGTTTGCCTGTAGCAATTTTAAATATATTCTTGTATCTTATAGTAGTTCATCACAGAATTTAAGCATGAATTTGTTAAAGTTCTTTGTCCTGTTCATGCATAAGTAGAAAGCCTAATTAATATAAACGTGCATTTTTGTGCCTGTAAGATAATAATCAGTGTCTTTATTAAAAGTCTGTGAAAGGTGAGGCACATTACATACTATTCAGAATTTAATTTAAACCTTAGAAAAGCCCTATGAAATAATCATTATTATCCCCTTTTTACTGCGAGGATGTTGAAATTTTAAAAAATTGAGGATCTTGCTTATGACCATGTAAGTAAACTAGTAGAAGTTAGTGGAATTTGAACCCAAGTTTGACTTCAGAACCCATCCTTATGTTTCACTGTGCTATAATTTTCTTCATAATATGTCAGTTCTGTGGATTGTACCAGTCACGAAAAGCTAATCTCCTTTTCAGAAAACCTAGGACGTAAAAATCTGGATTCACCAATAGACAAATTTGGGATGTTCTTTACTCTTGTGAGATGGGTGATTCACCTCATGTTCTTTAAATAACATGACATGACATTAAAAATATTATTTGCTTTTCCAAAATTCAGTTTTTCACTCAACATTTTAGGAATACTTGCACTGTGAGATTGTATCAACTGAGGTGAACCTGTATTTTGGTATTCTGTATTCGACACATACTTTGTGAATGCCTGTTTTCTGCCAGGTTCTAGGTTTTAGAGATGTAAGTGGCCTGCAAAACCAGACATGCTTCCTGCTGGCTCTGAAACTGGTGAACCTGGGTTTCAAATCTTGGTTCTACCTCTTACTAACTGTGATCTTGGGCAGGTTAGTTAACCCTATAAGTCTCTGTTTCTTCATCTGTAAGAAGGAAAGAATGATAGTACCTTTCTTAGGGTTGCTTGAGGATTAATTGAGATAATGGATATTTGTAGCATGATAATGTATATTTCTGGCATGTAGTAAAAATACTTAGTCAATGTTACCTTTTATCATCACCTTAAAAGTAACATTTGAATTGTAACTAACTAAAAAAAGAGCAAACTGGACAAGCTTATTCAGTATCATCACCTTCAGCCTGGGATAGTAGTCATCTTCCTTGTACTATTTGCAAAGTTTAACAAATATCTCCTTTCATTTATTCTGCATTCTGCCAAATACATTTTAAAATATAGTAAAAGCCATAAGCTGTGTTTTTATTTTTCATATTTAAGGATAGTATTAGAATCACTGTGTGGGAAAATTCCAAGTACAAGAAGAGTTTATGTTTGGCTCATGGCAACTATGGCAACTTACTTTTTATTACCTTTCTTTTGAAAAAGAAAGCTAAAGAGTCACTTTGTGATTTGTTCTCTGGAACAATATTTACTTATGAGAAAAGATTCGAGAAAGAAATTCTGCAGTGACTGCAAACAATAATATTATGAAAGTTTACTCTGACTCATAATTGACATTTTGTATGATTTCTTGAGTTTCTTGAATAGATAGTATTTTTTTTTAGAAAATACTAAAATTAGAAACTAGATATTTTCTATACATGTACAGCACAATATTTAGGCACTTGAGTATGTAAATTCAAGTGCAAGTAATTTTGAATTTTAAAAAGGTACGTTTATAAAAAGTTACAAGGGCAATCAATCTAACCAAATTTCCTTCAAGATTATTAAAGTGTTTTAGAATATTGTGACTGATCAAAAGGTTAAGGAGGAATTAAATGCATTCAGGTACGATTTTTTAGAGATGTTACATAAAAATGAATCTGATTTCTTCAGTGGTTTCTCAATAATAACTTTGTTATAACTGTTAAATTTTCCTTTTGTGAATTGATGCAAAAATATTACTTGAAATACTTCTAAGAAAATTTGTGCAGCTATATCTTCTATAATAAGATATGTCAGGGCTAATTTTATTATCTGTAGTGAAATCTTGTTAGAGAAAGTCTTGCTTTGACCTTAAATCACTACCACTTTTTTCATTACCAAAGTCCAAATGCCAAGGAAAAATAATAAACTAGAGAGGTATATAAACAGTTCAATTAGAGTGACTGTAAAAATTAATTTTACTATTTTTCTTATTTCTGTAGTTCCTTTAAGTCCTGTTTAAGCCATTTTAAAGTATGTAAGAGATAATTTGATGTTTTAGTAGAAACACTTTTTTT
>NW_007750600.1:0-347 GCF_000696425.1 Galeopterus variegatus | reverse complement strand
TTTAAGTTATTTCTTCATTAGGCAGGCTTAATATTGAATAATACTGTCATCGTTTGGAAAATAATATATATTGAATTTGTATCATTTTTAAAGTAAATCATAAATAGGAAACCTAAGGTGGAAGGAACTAGGTGTATTGAATTTTCTCTTCTATAAAAAGTCACAATTTCACAGTAGTGTAATCAGTTTTGAGACCCAAATAAGAATATTTAAACCTGTTATTTGTTGGTACTGGACTTGAATTTAATTGGATTTGCATGTGATTCTGATTTGGGGATCTTTGTTAAGTGAGAAGAAATTTTAACATCCTTTAACAAAAGGTTATTTTTTTGTATCCTCAAGGTAAA
>NW_007750599.1:0-9919 GCF_000696425.1 Galeopterus variegatus | reverse complement strand
TAAGGCCTCATTTCATAAATTCATGGGATTCATTATGTTTCTGTTGAACCTCTAGTCTCAGCAAGGTAGTTAAATGAAAATTAACCACTGTGGGGTGGATGCAAAGTCACCTATTCACCTTCTCCCTTTTTATTCCCTCCCTCATTCCATGTATGCAAAACAGTGTTGCGCTTTCTGTTTTTTAGTGACAGCGTGTGATGTATGTGTGCATTTGGGCTCTCCTGTGCAGATGGGGATATTGATTTATTTCATAATCAGAGATCCATGAAAAAATAACAATCCAAGCTTACAGGTTTTGGGAATGCCACCTCTCCAGCTAAAATACAGTGCAGTTGGGACCTGCAGTAAACTAATATTTAAGGAAAGTGCCACCGTTGTATCACATTTAGGATTTACAGTGGCTGCTGGTAAAATTGGCATGTGTCCTAGAAAGGCTCTGAAATGTACTCCATCTCCATTCATTCATTCACTCATTTGTTCATTTATTCAGTGCCTAATGGTCATTTGATATGGATGAGGAGCCTGGGTGGTTGATGTGATAGGCTGTTTGCATTAACAGGCTCAATCCTTCATACCTTTCTGAATTCCTACCCAGTTTCCCTGACTTTTGACTTTGTTCTTGACCATGTGACTTGCTTTGACCTTAGGATGATGTGGAGGTGATGGTGTGCCATTTAAAAGACTTTGAGTGCTTCTGCTGTTTTGTGTGTCTTTGCCTTTTGCACAAAGAGCATGCCTTTCTAGCCCTTGGTCTGAGGAGGAGTAGGATGAAGGAACACAGCCACCCAGCGAACCCGTGAGCCTTCGGTGAGAAACTGAGCCAGCCTGGATCAGCAGAGTCCCAGCCGACCTGCAGGTGCATGAGACTCATTTTTATGAATGACTTGCCTCAAGACACTGGTTTTGGGGATGGTTTGTTAGGTAGCATATTATGCAACAGATGACTGATATGGTGGGTTCTTAATGTCATTCAGGCATGAATCTTGTTTGAAAGAAGTCTTGGAGTTGGGTGATGGTGGCAGGAGGGCAAGGACAAGATTATTAACTATCACACATGGTAGAGAAAGTGCTAAGCATCCTGAGAGAACTCAATGAAGGGAGTTTAAGTACTGGGAGAGTGATCAGAGAAGACCTGGAGGGGGTGGCCATTTGAGAAAGTGTTTTTAGACTACGCTGTCAAAGTTAGGCATAGAGGAACATTGACTAGGATTCTGAATTTAAAATACGTGATATTTCAAAGTTGATATCTCATCAAAGCCAATGCATTGATGCCTATTTCCCTTTAGATATCTAATGACTTTGCCTTCAGTGGACAGCAAAAGACTCTTACAGCTTAAAGCTTAAGGTGGTGTCAGAGAGCAACTTCCCCCTTTGATGGTAGCCAACATTTACAGTGCTTTTCACAAAGAATTTTATCCAACGTGTATTTGGTGAACCTGCTGTATGCCAAGGTTGGGTTATATTATAGATGTGATCTCATGTGATCCTCTTCATCCCTCCTAGGAGTTGTAGATACTAATGTTCATTCCGTTTTCCAGGTAAAATGACAAGCCAGAGAGGGTAGGTCACCTGCTAAAGTCGTGCAGTACTCTCACAGTCTCACGTTCCACTTCCTGCCCCTGTCTCTCCCATTAGATTGACATCCTCTTGATTCATTTTTGTATCACTAGCACATAGCATGGTGCCTGGTACATAGCTAATGCTCAAAAGATATCTGCTCAACAAAAAAGTGAATAAATCTATTTAAAAGGAATAATGGCTTCATTGGTGTCTGTATAGTAGTCATAGCCTGTTAAGGAGATGGATTCTTGGACTGATCCTTATAAAACAATGTGGCGAGTTCAGTCGCACATAGCATGGTGCCTGGTACATAGCTAATGCTCAAAAGATATCTGCTCAACAAAAAAGTGCATAAATCTATTTAAAAGGCTTCATTGGTGTCTGTATAGTAGTCATAGCCTGTTAAGGAGATGGATTCTTGGACTGATCCTTATAAAACAATGTGGCGAGTTCAGTCGTGGAGATATTGGAAATATTTATAGGTGTTTGGGAGAGAACAGAGGAGGGTCCTTGATACAGCCTGGAAAGATAACATTTTAGGAAGTGGTTAACTCTGAAGAGAGTCTCAAGTAAGGAGTCAGAATTAGATGGGGGGAAGTGGTGGAAGTGAGGGTCTTGCCTGCAGAGGAGACGTGAGTTCACAGAAATGACACACAGCTTCCTCAGTGCCTGTGAAGCTTCTGGGACACAGTAGGTGCTCAGGTGTAAACGTTTGTTCTATGTGCTGTGAGAGGGAGGTGGGGACAGTGAATCTTCTGAGCAGCTGTGACCAATAAAACTATGAAAACTTGAGTCTCTGCAGTCTCATAACCCCTATGTTTCCAGCTTTCCTAATGCTTGCTGCTTTAGGGAAACTAAGGTAGCATACCACAAGGAATTGTGACCCACTTTGTCCTAAACAACCTGAGGAGTTGTTGCCTAAAAAGGCTGCCTTATCACCAAGATAATGATCCTCTTGAGTAGACCTGGATTCTGCCGGTATAAAATAATTTTTAAATGGCCTGTGATAGTCCAAACCTCAATAAAATCATACCCAGTGGCTTTCACTTTTTGAAATGAATTACTGATGGCTGTCAACTTGACCCGGGCCTAGATCTGAATCCCAGCTACAGTGTGTACCCGTGAGATTTTGGTGAAGTTTCTTTATACCTTTCCAAGCCTCAGTTTCTTCATTTGTGAAATAGGAGTAAAATTTGCCTTGTAAAGTTGTTGTTCAGGTTAATTTGGAAAAAAAATAGCTAGGGTTTTTAAAATTTTTTTAAGCACCAACTGTTTGTTGAACACTCTTGTGAGCCTCTCTATGAATGAATTCATTTGACCTAAAACCCCAAGAGGATAAACACAATGGTGATCCACACTTTGCAAATGAGGCAACATGGAGTTTGACAACTTGCACAAGGCTACAGCGCTTGTTAGGGAAACAAACTAGGATTTGAACTCCAGATTCATGCACTTAATTCCTAAGCTATACTAACCTCATGCCTAGAATGTGGCAGGTGCACACAGATCGTTAGTTCCTCCTCCGCTTTTCTTCTTTCTGGAGCTGACCACGACTATTCTCCCAGGCCTAAGGAATCCGTGGATCGGCTGGGCTGGGAGGGCTGGGCAGGACACCAGTCCCAGGTGGGGCAGACTCCTGGGACCTCCCTGGCAGCACTAACATGGCTGGTAATTTGTGTTTGCCTACTAGTTTCTTATCTGTCTTGTGAAATTTCATACTTCACAAGGGCAGGGACTGTTTCTGTTTGTTTTCCTGGACCCCACTGCATTCCTGGCACTGAGCTTCACACCTATTCTACATCGAGCGCTCAGGAGATAGCGAATGAATGAATGGATAAATACATTTCCATTCACTTCTCCCCTCCCCTATCTTCTGCTCATTCCAGGCCACTGTTCATTCAAGATCCAGTTCCAATGACACCATCCCCCTGTAGCAAAACTAGCAGCTTGAGTCTGTCCATCACACTGGCATAAAATATATAAAATAAAATAAACAAAATAAAATGCATGAAATAAAAATGACATACAAATGTAGGCACTTCTGTGAGTGTTGTTCATGTCTCTTTCCTCCCTACCCGTGAGTCCTGATGGGACCCCTTGCAAACGCCAGGCCCAAAGTCCACCTCCCCTTGTCAGATGTAAATGGTCTTCACATGAGGTGATTGGATAGAGGCCGTATTTGGGAAGAGTCTAATGCCTCTGCTGCAACTTCAGAGGGGGCCAAGAAAAAAGGTTGATTTTAAGGAAACCATTTTGCAGTTTCCAGATATGTGTTATTCCAGCTCCAAAATCTCAAACTTATGAATGGATGGACTGCAAAGGATACGCCTTCTTTTCTTCCATTGAAAAAGATGTCACACACAGTACTAAGGAATGCTGTCGGTGCACAAGTCTGCCTAGCCCAGGAGGGAGCTAAACTCCTGGACCTTTGCCATGAAAATGGTCAGACAACTGCACTTGCAGACCTGACAATTAGAATGGAAGACATTGCAATTGAATAAGAATCTTTTTCATTTATATTGAATGAGGGAGCTTGAGGAGAAGCTCATGTACTTAGAGAACGATGGCCCTCCTGAAGGGAGCTTGGTCGGAAATTTAGAGGCAGATGGCACCTGTTTATTATGCCAACTTCTACTTTAAAATACATGGTTTTCTTTTTGGAAAGTGAGATGGGGTCCTGGGTGAAGCTCAAGCTTTAGGGTCAGGCAGACCTTCATTTCGACAGGGCACTTGAGCAAATGTGCAAGTGACTTTAGGTAAGCTGCTGAAAACACCAGTCTTCTCATCTCCAAAGTGGATGCAGTATTTTACAAGAATCTTGTGAGTTTTGTGTGAGGATATATTTTAAGGTGCTTTTTTGGGTATTTGGGGCTCAATGCATGTGAGCTACCTCCTCACCCTGTCTGCGATACACGTACTGTCTCTCCCAAGCGTTGTTGGGTTGTTTGTCCACTGTGCACATGTCATTGCTTGGATTGGAAGGGAAATGGAGAGGCAGTTGCAAATGCAGCGGGGAGGGATTTCTTGAGGTTATTGAGGATTTTGACAAAATGGAAGGGAGAAAGGAGTTTGTTTCTCCAACAGTGCTCCTCTCTGGGCTTGTGGATTTTCTCTGAGACTTTTTAAAAAAATTACTTTTTCCATTTTTTTTTTAAGTTGACATTTTGATGTCATCTAAAATTAATATAAGTATTTTCTGGGTCATCCACATGACCACTTATAACCAAATACTGGCCCTGGATTTTCACCAAAGAGTCACTGGTTTGGTGCCAAATGGTACCTCTTCAACTGAGGAAAGCTAGTGAAGGAAGAGCAGAGGGGGTTGACTATGGATGGGGGGACGTGGTGGTTCCACAGCGTTTTTCACGTGGAGAAAGAACAACAGAATGAGTTCCATGCACAGGCTGGAGCAGCAGCCTCACAAGAACTTGGCCAGCCTGAGCAGAGTGACCCACACTGCCCCTCAGAAGTGGTTCAGGTTCAGAGGAAAAACATGGACCATCATATTAAATTCAACGAAACTGTATTGGTGTTGAACTTAAAAAAAAAAAAAGTACCTCATAAGTTTGTTTTGCTTCCAGGATTGTTTTAGAGCCACAATCCTAGGCATGTGAACCTTGTCTTAGTCTGTTCAGGCTGCTAAAGCAAAAATAGCATAAACTGGGTGGCTTGTAAATAACAGAAATTCATTTCGCACAGTTCTGGAGGCTGGGGAGTCCAAGTTCAAGGCATCAGCAGATTTGGTGTCTGGTGAGGGATGCTTTCTGGCTCATGGATGGTGCCTTCCTGCTGTGTCCTCACATGGTAGAAGGGGCAAGGAGCTCTCTCGTGTCTCTTTTATAAGGACACTAATCCTAGTCATGAGGGCTTCACCCTTGTGACCTAATTACTTCACAAAGGCGCTACCTTCTAATACCATCACGTTGGGGGTTAGGTTTTCACCATATGAATTCTGGGAAGACAGACATTTAGACCACGGCAAACCTTATTCAGTGTTCAGGTGCTGTTCTCTTGACTTGGAATTCTGTTTTCCTTCACCTTCCCCAGGCTTAGATAATCAGGTCTCAGTTTAATTACTGCCTTTTCAGCTTTCCCTCACAACCTAGCTTGGTTCAAAACATCTGTGTTTGTAAAGACCTGGGAGCCAATTTTCCCAGTTGATTTTTAAGACTTCTGTGGAATGTTTTGATTGATTTCTTTCTTCCCTGCTGGACTGGAAGCTTCATGGGGGCAGGAGGTGTCTTTTTGTCATTCTCCTACCCACTGTGTCCTGCAGTGGTATCACAGTGCCTGGCACTTGACAGTCAATAAATATTTGCTCTTTCAATAATTTTTTATTTCTCATCTTTTACCTTTTAATGTTTACATGACATTGGAATAAAAACAATTTAAGCCTAAACTAGGGTTCCTGCAATTTCTTTTCTATAAAAGTGGCCTCTGGTCACTCAAGTGGAAGGAACATTATATAACAGGGATGGACTGCTCTGAGCTGAAGGAGCTGGAAAGCAGGAAGTGGGAATTTGCTGGGTTTTTACTGAGCTGCAAGGAACAGGACTACCCTGGACTAGCTTCTGTGAGATGTGGGAAGAAGGGTACAGCCTACACGTCACTCAGCTATTTACCTGAGATATGCACAGGAGGAAGTTTGTAATTCAGGGATACCCTCTAGGGTTTGGTGTCTTCCGACAGGCCATCATAAGGTCTGTGTTTATGTCTTTTATGAGGTTTGGAGAGATGCAGGCTCGTGTGGGAGGTGAGTAGGAAGTTGTAGCTTGGGTATTTCAGCTTCTGGTGTGTAGCTAAGCCACTTATGCCTACAGCTCAACCCCTGAATGTGCATTACTCATTAGATTGCATCGTACTTATAACTTTGCACAGCCTTTTACAGGTTGAAAAGCACATTAACAAGACTTGTATCGTTGTAGCTTGGGTATTTCAGCTTCTGGTGTGTAGCTAAGCCACTTATGCCTACAGCTCAACTCCTGAATGTGCATTACTCATTAGATTTCATCGTACTTATAACTTTGCACAGCCTTTTACAGGTTGAAAAGCACATTAACAAGCCTTGTATTGCTCGGTCAATATCACAAGGTTCCTGTAAAGACCTTGTTATATTGACATGGGACAAACATTCCCATTTGCAGAAGAACAGACTGAGGCTTAGTGGGATTGATGTGAACTTGGGGCTAGGGACTTCACTATGTTGTTTGGTTGTCTATTGGAAGAGTGTCTGCCTCACTGCGCATGTGGGCTCAAGTCTCAGAGGCTGCAGTTTCAGCTGTCCCCTCTGCAGAGGGTCAGCTAGGATACCAGCTTGAAATAAAGTGGCTCAGTAGCAAGATAATTATATTCTCAGCAACTCAAAAAGGGATAGATTCTATCAGTTTTAGGAAGCACGAAAAACACACCCTAGTGCCATGCAAATGTGGGTTTGAGAGCAAGCACTGTCACCTTCTGGCTTGAGTGGATTGCTTATAATCTGAGCCTCAGTTTCTGCATGGGTAAATGGGGATAATGATGTTTAATCAGAGCATCAGGATGAAACGAGTTATCATTTAAAAACTGCCTAACTCAGCATTCACACACATTGCAGTTATTATTCCTGTTTCTCCAAAGGTCTTACATGCCCTTTTATTAACCATTTTTTTTTCTGTGGAGAGCCTCACAAATGCATGTGCTGTTGGCACCATCATGGCTCAGGGTGACTCTGCCTTTGTGCTTGGCAGGCATCTCAGAAGCCACCGGAAGCTTGGGCTTCAGAGAACAGGGGGAGGCTGATTTGAGCAGTCAGGAAACCTACGGTTGCTCATGTAATTGTCCCTTGGAGATGAAGGTTGACTTTTGGAGTAAGTGCATGTGTGCTGCTAAGACGGAGATTTGCAGGAGGTGGAGGCCTCCTTTTGCTGGGCAGGCAGATCAAAGGCTGGGTTGCTGGCCCTCAGCCCTGTAAGCGGTGACCTCGAGAAATCTGGCAGCTCTGCGGGATGATGGCATCTGGCCTTTCAGGGCCTCCCCAATCTGGTGTTGCCGGGTCTCCCACTGATTCCCTGCATAGTTGTGACATTTCATCCAAACTCACCGTCTCTTGGATGCGGCATGTGCCTTCCCATGTCAAGCCCTTTGCTTGGGCTGGCATGGTGTGTGGGCATCAGAAGAGATGTGGGGTTTGATAAGTGGGTAGCTTCTCCTGGCTGACTCACTCCGAACGGTAGCCGTGTGTGAAGAGCACACTCTTTAATGCCATCAGAGGAAAGAGGTTCAACGCACAGTGACCCAGGATGATGTTCTTTGCAAACGTACGGTTGCTTTAAAGTAATGTGTTCCCTGCAGGTTGGAGAGAGAACTGAGTAATGATTAGTAAGTGGAGGAGACCCAGTTGTGTGGCCTTGGCTTGTACCCTGAATGAGCTGACGTTCTCGTTGAGGGTCAGAGAGGTGTGTGGTCAACAGAGACGACAATTCGTTGAGCACGACTGTGTGCGAGGCACTATTCTAAGCACTGTAGGTCTATTTGTGAACCTGGCAATAAAGCTTATATTCTAGCTGAGAGAGGTAGACTACAAACAAAAAGAAGACACATTACGCCTACTGTGGTGGTAACTAGGGAGAAAAAAAGTGCAGATGGGAGAGAGGGAGGGCTGAGGGTACATGTGGGAGGGTAGCGTTTAGCAATTTAAGTAGGCTGATCAGGAGGGATTCCTGGACGTGATTTGAGCAAACACCTGAGGAAGGGGAAGAAATGAGTCGTGGGGACATCTGGGGAAAGAGTTGAGCTTAAGGAAGTGCAAAGGCCCTGAGGCCATTTCTCAGTTGCTGGTTGAGAGATCACAAGAGGGCCATGTGCTTGGAAGGGAGCAGGACACAGGAAAGTAGTGAGAAGTGATGACAGAGAGAGATGGAAGCCCAAATGTTCTGGGTCTCGTGGGCATGGGGGCCCTTGGAAGAGATGCATGAGCAGCTCATATTTATCAGGATCACTTGGGTCACTATTATGTTGTGGGTTGTCCATGGATAGCAAAGGTGGAAGCAGGGAGATCCCACGGAGGGGCTTGCTATAATTCAGGCAGGAGATGAGGGTGACTTTGCCAGGGTAGAGTATTGGGAGGTACTGTGATTTGAATGTCCCCCCAAGCTCATGTTGGAACTTATTGCCCAATATGGTGGTGGAAGTTGGGGCCTTTCAGAGGTGATTGGATTGGGAAAACTGTGTCCTGGTGAATGGATCAATCCTTTCATGGAGTAGTGGGTAGATGGTTTAATGGGTTGTCATGGGTGTGGTTCAGATGACTTTACAAGGAGAGCAAGTGAGAATGTTAGCTCTCTTGCATGTGCCATCCTCTCCGTGTCATACCCTGTGTCACCAAGGGACCCTGTAGAGAGTTCCCACTCAGAAGAAGGCCCCCACTTGATGAACCCCTGGATCATAGAGTTCCCAACCTCCAAAACTATAAGAAATAATTATCTTTTCTTTATAAATCACCCAGTTTCAGGTATTCTGTTATAAGCAACAGAGAACAGACTAATACAGGAGGCATTGAGTAATAGATAAGTCTGGATGTCTGTTGCTTACATTCTCTATGATCTTGGGTGACTGATTTCATCTCATTAAATTTTAATTTTCTCAACTCTACAATGCACCCAGTTTCAGGTATTCTGTTATAAGCAACAGAGAACAGACTAATACAGGAGGCATTGAGAAATAGATGAGTCTGGATGTCTGTTGCTTACATTCTCTATGATCTTGGGTGACTGATTTCATCTCATTAAATTTTAATTTTCTCAACTCTACAATGGAGATAATAATGTTGAAACTTCCCAGGGTGGTTGCAGGTGGTAGCCAAGCATTGGTTCAGCTGCAGGGGCACCTCCTCACCCCAGCTGGCATTGGGGTTTGTGCACTGCTTCTTCAGTCACATCTGCTGAAGGGTCTCAGGCTGCTGAGGTTGAAACATGGAGATAACAGCAGCTTCCTGCTGTGCAGGCTTCTCCATCCAGCATTGGCATCCAAGGAGACCTCTAAAAATGTTCTAACCCAGCCTTGCGTTATTGATTCGGAATCCAGGGCCCAAAGTGACGAGTTTTCCCATTTTCAACATGATTCATCCAGCCATGTGTCAGGCTGCTGAGGTTGAAACATGGAGATAACAGCAGCTTCCTGCTGTGCAGGCTTCTCCATCCAGCATTGGCATCCAAGGAGACCTCTAAAAATGTTCTAACCCAGCCTTGCGTTATTGATTCGGAATCCAGGTCCCAAAGTGACGAGTTTTCCCATTTTCAACATGATTCATCCAGCCATGTTCCATGTCTCATGACCCCCATAGATTTGTGGAGAGGCAGGGGTGATTTGTGGTCCATTGTAA
>NW_007750598.1:8769-9920 GCF_000696425.1 Galeopterus variegatus | reverse complement strand
TTGTTTTTGGGGTCTCTATTTCATTTAGTTCTGCTCTGATCTTAGTTATTTCTTTCCATCTCCTACCATTAGGTTTGGATTGTTGTTATTTCTCAAGTTCTTTGAGGCATGGTGTTAGGTCATTTTTTTTTATAGTCTTTCCGTTCTTTTGATGTAAGCATTTATTTCAATAAATTTGCCTCTTAGTACTGCTTTTGCAGTATCCCACAGGTTTGGTATGAAGTATCTTTATATTCATTAGTTTCTAGACATTTTTTGATTTCCTTTTTAATTTCTTCTTGGACACATAGGTCATTCAGGAGCTTGTTATTTAGTTTCCATGTATTTGTATAATTTCCAAAGTTTCTCTTATTATTAATTTCCAATTTTACTACATTGTGGTCTGAGAAGATACTTGGAATGATTTCATTTTTAAAAAAATTGACTGAGACTACATTTGTGACCTAATATGTGGTCTATCCTGGAAAATGTTCCATGAGCTGATGAGAAGAAGTAAATTCTTTAGTTGTTGGTGAAATGTTCTGTATATATCTCCCAGGTCCAGTTGGTCTAAGGTANATTCTTTAGTTGTTGGTGAAATGTTCTGTATATATCTCCCAGGTCCAGTTGGTCTAAGGTATAGATTAAATCCTGTGTCTTTTTGCTGACTTGTTGCCTGGTAGATCTGTCCCATACTGAGAGATGGGTGTTCAGATCACACACTGTTAATGTATTAGGGCCTATTTCTTTCTTTAGGTGTAAGAATGTTGTCTTTATATATCTGGGTGCTCCAGTATTGGGTGCATATATATTTACGACTGGTATGCCTTCTAGCTGGGTAGATTCATTTGACATTATATAGTGGCCTTCTTTGTCTCTTTTTATGTTTGTTGGTTTAAAGTCTATTTTGTCTGATATAAGAATAGCTACTCCCAATCATTTTTGGTTTCCATTTTCATGTTATATCTTTTTCCATCCCTTCAATTTTAGTCTGTGTGTTTCTCTATAGGTGGGGTGGGTCTCTTGAAGACAGCATACACTTGGGTTTAGCTTTTTAACCCAATCAGTCTGTCTGTGTCTTTTGACTGGGGAGTTTAGTCCATTCACATTAAGGGTAGTTATTGACAAGTGTTACTTAATTCCTGTCATTTAATTGCTTCTTGTTTAGATGG
>NW_007750598.1:4798-7991 GCF_000696425.1 Galeopterus variegatus | reverse complement strand
GGAGCGCCGCCGTGCTCCCAAGTGGCGCACTGTAGCAGTGCGCCACCGGGCCAGCCCCCAAGATGGTTTAAATATCTTTCGATCATTATTTCCCCTTTTATTTCTTTTCTTCAATGTTACGGTGGGATGATTTAGCTTCTTTTTCTTTCTTGCTGGCATTTTTGTTTTAATGGTGGGTTTTGTTCTTTCTCATTTATTTGTGATAGTGTTCAGCATTATTCAGATTCCAGATGAATGACTCCTTTGAGAATTTCTCGCAGGGCTGGTCAGGTGGTGGTGAACTCGCACAACTTTTGTTTGTCTGGGAAATGCACTATTTCTCCCTCATTTCGGACAGAGAACCTTGCTGGGTAAAGAATTCTTGGCTGGTAATTGTTTTTCCATTAGTATTTTAAATATATCATTCCACTTTCTTCTGTCCTGTAGGGTTTTGGTTGAGAAGTCTGCTGTTAGTTTGATAGGGTTTCCCCTATAAGTGACCTGACACTTTTCTCTTGCTGCTTTTTGAATTCTCTCTTTTTCTTTGAGCTTTGCAAATTTAACTGTAATGTGTCTTGAGGAGGATCTTTTTGGATTTAATTTGTTTGGGGACCTTTGTGCTTCCTGGATCTGAAGGTCTGTAGCTCGCCCTTCACCCAGGAAGTTTTCTATTACTATTTACTTGAATAGCTTTTCAATATCTTTTCTTTCCTCCTCCCCTTCTGGAATACTGACAATTTGGATGTTAGAGCACTTGAGGTTTTCTGCTACCTTTCTAAGACTTTCCTCATTATTTTTAATTCCTTTTTTCCTTTTTTTTTTTGGTCTGCCTGAGTTATTTCGTAAAGACCATCTTTAAGATCTGAAATGCATTCTTCTGCTTGCTCTACCCTGCTGCTCAAGCTCTCACTTGTGTTTTTTATTTCATTGAATGAATCTTTCATTTTTACAAGTTCTGTTACACTCTTTTTTAAGGTATTAATGTCTTTGTAGTTTTTCTTCTTCATATTCTGTATATTTTTTCTTGTTTCATTGTGTTCTCTACTTGAGCCTTCCTTTATTTCTTCAAGTTTTCTTAAAATCATTGCTCACAATTATTTCTCAGACATTTCAAGGGTTCCCTGTTCCATGGAGTCTGACATTGGAGCATTACTGCCTTCTTTCGGCAGTGTCATTTCTTCTTGTTTATTTGTATTTCTAGTATTTTTTTTGTTGACTTTTGGACATTAGGTAGTGGATTTGCTTCTTCTATTAAACTGAGGTTGGCTGTGGAGTGGCCCTGGCTGCTGTGATGGTGAATTTTCTTTACTTGACAGTAGGTGTGGTAGTAGTTATGGGTTATGTTGAGCCACCGTGGGTCCTATTCCAGAATATGTGGTCATAGAATGAGCCCACAGCTGGCGCACCTTGTCAGGTCAGTCACTGAGGGCTGGCACTCCCCTCTGAGTTCAAGGAGTGGAGAGGGGTCACTGGCACCAGGTGGGTCTGCTGGGCTTACCTCTGGGCAGCTTGGACAGAGGTCTTAAGAGACTTTTACTCACACACACACAGTTTAATAATGAAACTCAGAGTATATTGACATAAACGCATATTATATACGTCAATACTAAATATATAAATTTTCATTAGTGAATAGTTTCAAATCTAAAAAGTAAAAACAAAAACAAAAACAAAAACAAATCAACAACAAAAAAACAGCTCTGGCCATGTTCTTAAACATATATTGAATCAACATGAAACTTGCCTTTGCTTTAAATGTTGGTAGGCTAAAGTTCAACAAAGAAAGTTTTAGAATGGTTAAGGCACAATTATCTAAAATTCGTTCTCTTTTCTTCCTAAAGTAAGAAAACTAAAATGTATGCAGATAATTAAAGCTCACATTTTGACTGGGTAGGGAAGAAATAAGGAAAAAAAACTATCCCCCTATATTAACTCTATTATGACTTTTCTGTCTTCCTAAAGCAAGTATGTATTCAAAAATGGACATTTAATTTTACAAGAACTTTTCTTTTTCTCATGGCATAATCTAGCTAACATTAAATGCTGTAGAAATTATTTGCTTATAAAATAACTCATATTAAGGAATATAAAATATAATTATAAAGATTAAGAAGTATGTTTACACATCTATTTATGATTTTATTTGAAAGTCCTGAATGGATTATATATCATATTGCAAGAAAAACCAATAACTAAAAATTATTGAGCACCAGTTTATTTCAGATAATTTATATTACATTTATTTACCCATCTATCTCTCTATATAAGTATTCAGCGTGAGTGTTACTATTGTCATTTTACAAATGTGAAAATCGAACCTCTAATATGTCATGTGACTTTGCCAGGGTTGGAATGTGGCTAGCAAGCTGCTAAAGCTTCATTATTACACACGGTCTTTTATTGCCTTGCACTTTGCTTCTAGAACATTGCTCAATAAAACTGTTTGTATTTTATTTTATAGTTTTCTCAGGTTTGCGCTTCCTTTTTGCAAACTATGGGAGGTTAGAAACCATCAGCTAAACATTGGAGAAGACTGTCATAATTTAGTTGAGGTAAAACCTGGCAACATCGAAAAAAGACAAGGACAGTCAAAAGGATCTATTGCAGTTATCACAGGCCTAGAACACAAAACAAGTATTATACCTACTACTTAGTGGGCATCTAGTACACATCAAGCATTATGTGTCTGACCCTCACAATCATTTTTGCAATTCACTAAAATGATACTGAGTCATTAAGAAACGAATTATTACTGAGTTTCCCATCCTTAGGAAGACAATGACAACTCCTATATTGGGCTAATAGGTTTGATTCAGCCTCACACAGCTTTCCGCTCTAAATTTAATTAAGATATAGGAATATAGAAATATAGAAAATGATATTGATATAGAAGATAAAGAAAAATGAAAGCCATAAATATTAAGGTTGATGACATATTGCCAAAGTCTATAAGGACTATCAATTAATTAAAAGGTTGAAATATATGGATTAAAAAATACTAGCAACAGCAATAACAACATGGGTGCACCACAGGTAATTTGTCAGAAACGAAGGAAATGTGCCTGTACAACATCATAAAAATTCAGTAACCAATCCTGTCTGGGTATTTCTTTTGCCCTTTCCATATTATCTAAATGTTTAAAACTCACAGATATAAATTGAATAGAACAGTGAATCATACTGGAAATTTGCAAGAGAAAACTATTATTTAATC
>NW_007750598.1:0-2994 GCF_000696425.1 Galeopterus variegatus | reverse complement strand
GCTCACATCAGGTAAGAATGGCATTTAAGGGATTAAAGTAGACATGTAATACCTACCCTGAAGTGTATTCTAAACTTCAGTATACTGATCCCAAGAGGTATAAGGAGGCTCAATTTAGTGAGGATGAGTTCTGAAAAAAACAAAACAAATTCCTGCCATTTTGGACATAAATGTTCCCATCCATGACTCTCACTCTTAAGAGCGTCAACAGCCAAGGTGCTTTGTTATGTGGGCTACATATGGCTCCTTAGGAGGGCAAAGATAAAAGAAATAAAGCAAAATGTCAGGGAAGTCATAAGTTCTAGTAAGAGATCCAGTGTAACTCAGATCACCAAGGCCAAACTTTGATCATGGAGACTAAGCCCATAGAGTTCACAGTTTACTAGTTAATTCCTGGATCTCCATTAGTGCCATTTTAGGGCCATTGGATGCTGGGTTTAGAGAAGCAAGGGCATTCACCTTACAGTGGGTCTGAGCTTCTTGATATATGGAATATGTTTGTTTTCTTAAAGGGCTTAGAGACAACAACAACAAGAAGTTAGGATGCAGAAACAGATTGGAGGGACTGGGGAGGCGTGGGCTGTCCCAGCTGTGATTCTGTTATCAGTGATCCCACAGGATTCTTGTCTTTCTCAGACTTCTAATACATAACAGATCCTCTGTGGCAACAATGATGAGAGTGATCAATGACAGGGACAATCACACAAAGCAAGGAAGCCATTTCCCACAGATTGGGTCCTGTCTGTGGGCTCCGTCACTTGCTAGCCGATCTTTGATAAGCTGTACATTTCTCAGCCTTAGTCTTAGTCTTCTCTTAAAATGGATTCCTCCAGGTATAACTTACAGCATTGCGAGGAGTAAACAAACAAACAACTCCCCCAAAAAACAAATAATTATACGTCAGCTTGAAGGGAAAATCATTAAATAAGTGGTGGCTGTGATTAAACAATGTAAGAGACTGTTAAATGAGTGAATGTATTTAATATAACTTCATACAAAGGAGCTTTTCTTAGACAAAGAAAACTAGATGGAGAGAGTAAATGAATTTATTAAAATTTATTTGCTTGTGAGTGGCAGATAACCCCACTTAGCCTATCTGTACTATAAAGAGAAATGAGTCCAAATAACGAGGAAGTCCAGTGTTTAAATATCTTATCTAATGACAAGACCCAGCTGCCCCCAAAGTACATGACTCTGCTCTATTCCTATACTTTCTTTCCCTGTGCCAGCTTGTCTGCCATGCACATTCTCTCTACAGAGCAGGAGAGAAAGCCCCCAGAAGGAGAAGGCCTGTATGGATCTCACAGGTTGGTGTTTTTGGATGAGAGATGCTCTCTATCTCATTTTCCATATCAATTCCCAGAAAAAGCTCCACGTTTGTCCTAGGCAGTGAACATGTGACCCAACTGAGCCATTCTCTGTATTTATGGAGTGGAAATTTTCTCACGGCTGCTGTGTACAGTTGTGCGAGGTGTTCCCTGTACAAGGTCCCTGGCCCTTTAAAGAGTAGGCTGTAAACTGTCCCATACTCCACTTGAAAAACCATGACCTCAGTGAGGTCTCCATTGTCATCTTTTCATATGGCATCATCCCATTGCCAAACCCCAGAGACCATGAGGCCAAATTTCCAAAGATGACGCCATCTTTTAATCCACACAAAACTTCCTTTAGGCAAACAGCAGCCCTGAGATACCTGATGGGTCAGTCTGGTTAAGTCCCCACTTTCACTGGAGCCTTTCAACTGAGGTTATCCACTTGATGGATAATCACATCACAATTGGAAGAAATAGAGAAAAGTCATTTTTTTTTTCAGTTTGGAGAAATGAAGAATAAAATAAGTGTCTCAGGCCAGTAGCATCAGCAGTATGAATGACCTCAGCAGAGGGATTTCTTCACTTTTCTTGGGAATCTTCTCAGTAAAGAATGACTCTCCTGTTCAGAAAGTTATGAATTGCAGCTGTCTATTATGTGACTTACATTTCATTACATTACAATATGTCATTGTGAGATGTGACATAATATAATGTAAGTGACAGGCAGCTAAAATTTTATAGCAAGAAAACTTTTTTATATCCAGGATCTGCTATCACATTTGATAGCAGCTATCAATCAATTTTTTTTCTACAGATAGATCAAAAATATGATGTTCATGAAAAGCAGGTCATTTTGAAACATCCACGAATGCTTCGGTGCCTGCACAACTCGGTTATCATAAATCAGTTTTAGAAAAACATACTCTAAAAGCTGCATCCATCTTTACTCAAATACTGATTTTGCTTTCTAAGACTAGAGCAATATTGTTTTAGAGTGTGGGATTAATTTTCTTCTAGATATTTCTAAGAAGTAATGATCAAATCAATTATTTTTATGCCTAAACCAGAACAGTGGCTCTCAACTGGGGGTGATTTTGTAGTCCAGGAGACATTTGGCATTGCTGGAGACTGGGAGAAGGGTGGAGTGTTACTGGAATCTAGTGTGAGTAAAGGCAGGGATGCTGCTAAACATCCTACAATGCACAGGACAGCATCCACAGAGTCTTTCTGTCCCGTGTCTTCACAATGCCTCTGATCTCAGAGGTCATTGTTTAAATGAATCGGCCCAAGTATGATCATGACCCAGTGCAAAGGTTACCCAAGTAAAACTGATGAATCTGGAATTGGTTTCTCTCATTTATGTAATCCTCAAGACAGACCATGGCATATATATTATTTAAATATTCAGTTAAATTTTGGGGGCTTAAGGGGCACTTAACAAAATTGTCTGCACATCAATGATAACTGAGAAATTCATATACTAACAGCCTCACAGCAGAGCTTATAAGAAGAAAGCAGGTAAACTGGGGTCTAATGTTATCTCTACCAGAAAGTCTATCTTTGAGGGTTTTTGGGATGATTTCCCCTCTCAGACTCCAGTGGTCCCATCTGTACTATGGGAATTTGCATAAAGCAGAGGTATTTTACTTTGTTTTATGTTTTTTTTTTTTTTTTTTTTTTC
>NW_007750597.1:9618-9921 GCF_000696425.1 Galeopterus variegatus | reverse complement strand
CAGGAACACAATAGAAGCAGAGCGGGGCTGCTGGAAGACTTGGGGACCGAACCCCCAATCCGGTGTGTGGAGAATGCTGGACATGGAGTTAAAGTACATGATTTCACTAGCTTTAAGATTTAATGACTTCCATTCTGAGTTTTGGACTTGTTTGGGAATTGTTACTCCTTTCTTTGGCCTATTTTTCTGTTTTTGAATGAGAATATGTACCCTATGCTTGTTCCCCCATTCATCTTAGAAGCAGATAACTCGTTTAATCTCACAGATGAGACTTTGGACTTTTTCCGTTGGTGCTAGGACAAG
>NW_007750597.1:5804-8887 GCF_000696425.1 Galeopterus variegatus | reverse complement strand
AATGTGCACACTTTCATGATTCATTCATTAATTTCACGTGCACAGTGTAAAAGGCTCAATGTTAGCTGGGTATTATGGTAGATAGTAGTAGTACTTTTACTAATATTAAACAATATTAACTGTGCATTTATTATATGTCAAGTAAGTCGAAATGTGTTACATGTAATGTTTCATTGATTATAACAGTATCCGTATTACTACAACCATTTTAAGTTTGTGGAAACTTAGGCACAAGAAGTTTAAGCAGCACCTTACTCAAGCTAGATGCTGGCAGACTGGGATATCATATTGAAATTTTAAAAATAATTTTAAAAAAAGACCTTGTCTAAAAGTTAATACTAAATGAACAGATCATAACAGAATACACCATTTTCCTAGCCCCAATTGACATTTAATATGGAAAGCTGATGGCCAATTTTAATTTTCTTCTGATTTAGTTTTGCTTTCCCCCATAGATATAAGAGGTGCAGTAAAGAAAAACTTTTGGATGAGAACTAAAATTTTTACATAAAAACTGTCTTTTTTAAAAAGTAGTTTTTGAAAAAAGTTTTCTAAGTGTTGTTAAAGTTTCATTTTCCATTTACTGCACAAAATTGTCTTGATCACATTGACATAATGACTTCGGTAACTTCATTACAAACATCAAAAGCAATGTACATAAATACAAAAAGACCCTCAGGTGTTTTTGAGAAATTTTTCTGAATTTTCAAGGTTTTGATGATTTTCTTCTTGATTTTTCAGTTGAAGTAAATAAAAGTAAAAAGAAAATGGATTGTAATTGAGCATTCATTCAATACACTGAAAGGTCCCACTGTTCTTTTTTCCATTTGATTCATTGTCTGAATCTTTGTAGGTTCCTCACTTCATTATTGCCCCTCTTGCTATAATATGTAGGTTACAAAGGGTTCATTCATCCCCTTTGTATAAGTTGTGTCTAAACTCCACTTTTTACCTCCCCCTACACTACTTTAAACTTGAAGCCAAATCGAAGCCCACTAGAGAAAAAAATTGTTTTTAAATAATCTCTGTGTCTGAAAAAAAAAAAATATATATATATATATATATACATATATATATATATATATACACATATATATATATATATATATGTACATATATATACATATATTTTGGTTTACAGTTTTTGATTCACTAAAATTCCAAACAATTTGGAACATATTCATATATTTTTACTTTTCCCTCCCAAAACTAAAATGAGGTTCCCTTTGATGTGGTTTTAGTATCAAGATTAAGGATGGCATCTGGAAAAGAATGATGCAAAAGTTAATCCCCCACTTTAAATCAGTACAAGTGTCTACCTGTGACTCAAACAAACAGTTGGAACAAAAAGAATGCCTCTGTCCCAAATGAAAAGATGGTTTAAGAACAAGGTAAGGACTACCACTCCTACTTTAAATCAGTACAAGTGTCTACCTGTGACTCAAACAAACAGTTGGGACAAAAAGAATGCCTCTGTCCCAAATGAAAAGATGGTTTAAGAACAAGGTAAGGACTACCACGCAGAAGAAAAAGTGATCAGTTGGTCCAGTAACATAGAATGAAGCAAGTGAAATCATGTGCCACAGTGAACGTGCCACGAGGGAACAGAGGGAAAGACCTCTCTGTTAACACAAAATGGAGCAAGAAACTTGACACCAGAAATACACTGAGATGAACAGAAATGAAACAGATCCCTATTCCTAACCTTAACCATATGCAAAACCCTAATCATAATTCCTTACACACTAACCCCTCATTCTAACCTCGACAGAAATGCCAGCTTCCTGAATCGGAACATCGATTTCCCAAACAGATGTCAGACATTAGCCACTGGCCTTAGCTGCCATCAATATTAATCAGTTAATCTTAACATTGGCAAAACATATGCATCTTAAGGATGAACTTGCATTACTATTATGTAGAGGACAAATATTATCAAATTCAAATAATTAAGATGATATCAGCACATCTATTGTCAACTACAATAATCTTTTTTTAAAAAAAACAGTTGTCTCTTCCTTAGTTTAATAAGGACATATTGTCACTTAGAGTTTATATGCTTGAATTTCCTAAATACATAGTAATGACACATGAAGTATTTCTTTCCTTCAGTCAGGAAGAATAGAGACTTTCTTAAGCTATTAATTATCTTTCATTATTAAGAGGATCTCAATTACAAGTTTACTAATGATTATAATTTATGTATAGACATTTCTATAAACTATTGCAAGACTATGTTTGTGTGCGTGAAATTTGATGACCATCTGTATATTAGTCAAATTTTTCTATCTTTTTATTAGCAGCTGAGCACCTAACTACACATAAAATTTGTTCTGAAAATTTTTACCTAAAATGAACTTATTTTTTAAAAATGAAATCATTTAGTGACATAAAAATGAGAAATATTTTTTTTGTAATTTTGATATTAAAACGGCCTGAATTCTGTCTGTCTTCCTGTCTAGCATATCTTAGTCTATATCAGAGGGGCCTGTCAAACCCCCTAAATTTTGTGCTTTTCCTTTACTTCACACACAACCACATATATCTCCATGGACAATGAAGTATTTATAAGCACTTTTTTGGTTATTGCTGCTAAGAGCAACAATGATCACAGTAAATTATTTCCTCTCATTTTGCAACATGAGTCAGACCCTGATGCAGTTTTCAGACACATGCCTTACTCTCTGGAATAAAGAGATAATACTTGATACTTGGAAGTTCAAAATACAATGGAATCGCAAACAGTTATATTCACTCACACAACAAATAGGTTATGACTGCCTACTATGCTGTCATTAGAGAACTTAGAGTCTATAGACAGAGCAAGAGTTAAATAAAATGCAGTCCTGATATCTACCATGCAGAACGTCAGTTCTGTATGCTTTAAGATTGGTCTCCATTAGGGATAATATAATGGAAAGGCAGCCGTGGAAAGAGTGCAAAATTGGTTGTATCACAGAAAACAGAAAGGAGGAAAAGGGCTAATAGCTGAGAATGAAAAGAATGACAGATAAATTAATGTGTATTCATGAGAACTTCTTCAGACACAGAGGAATTTGCTCAAATCACAACAAGATTTGAAA
>NW_007750597.1:1957-5184 GCF_000696425.1 Galeopterus variegatus | reverse complement strand
GTATTCATGAGAACTTCTTCAGACACAGAGGAATTTGCTCAAATCACAACAAGATTTGAAAATAAAATGAAGGTCAAGTTATAAGAGAAAGGACAGAATGAGGAGGCTTTTGGGTTCTCTGCTACAGTGAAGTTTCAGGCCTCCCATGGTTTTCACTTATGCTAAAAATGCAGTCCCAATTACCAGAGTGATAATTGAGAATTGCCTTTATCCATAAGAATTGCAAGAGTCATCAAGAATGGCCCTAGTCACAAGACATTAGCAATACTAATTTTGGTTCTATGTATACAACAAAAGCTAATGGGCTTAGAATGTGTCTATACGAAGTGTCACCTACATTCCTGTACCTAAGTGGAATTTTTAAAAGTGAAATAGACACATCTTAGCTTAGCACTGCTTTCTCAAGAAATAGGACCTTTATTCTGTCTCCTTTATACAAAAAAAAATTGATTTCAAACTGTAATAAGCTTAGCACTGCTTTCTCAAGAAATAGGACCTTTATTCTGTCTCCTTTATACAAAAAAAAAAAATTGATTTCAAACTGTAATGTATAGATGGGAAGAGAAAGGGAATATTGGGATCCCCCAGGCAACAAGAAAACCTGGGCTTATGTAACACTTTACCAATTCATTACATGAATGCCAATAAATGTTCTACTCCTGAGGTATTTTCATTTGTAAACATATGTAATATATTTATATATGTCTATATAGATATATATTTTTTACTTGTATGCCCAAACTAGTCACTTTCCCTAGAGGAAAATACCTAAGAAGGGTATGATTTCTTTGAAGAATATTTGCCTGCTCATATAAATGTTTTGACCTTAATACATGCCATTAAATACAGATTTTATAAGTCATGCTGGGTTTTATGGACATTAGTCAAAAGGCCTACATAAAATTATGTCAAATTATGATTCAGAAATTCTTTAAAACAATAGAGAGTAAAGTAATCTAACTTACCTTTTCTGATAAGAGCACATTCATCACACCAATGTTCTCATAAAAGTGCCAGATTAAAGAGAAATTCTAATCTTACAGAGAAGAAATAGAGGAATTATTCAGATGTCTCTCCACTTTCTGCATTCTTTATCGAGGTATTTCAATCACATGTACGTGTTTTTTAAAGATGCAAGGATACAGGGATACCTGACAGTATATTTGTTCAAATAGAAGATGGCTAACTGTCTTCTAAGAATTAAGCTGACCAGATTTTTCAGAGCCAGGGGATATTAAGGGTGACCTCTAAATTCATCATGACACATTTAAAAACCCCAAAAAGAAAAATAATTGTTTGTTTTTCTTTTTTTTTTTTCCATGGTAAAGAGAAGAATCACTTCATAATACTTAGCAGTGGCACAGGAATGTGATTTATATACCCTTGAGGTAGACAAAGAAATTTCTCCTTGATAAAGAATTAAGTGTAAACAGCCTGGCAAATCTGTTAAATCAACTAAGAGTAAGGCTAATGGAACTGAATTGCTAAATAACAATTGTCTGTCTGTCCTTGCCACTATGCCAGTTCAACAAAATGGTCATGCCTGCTCTCCACCCTTCCTCTGAATTTTCTTTTTTGTATTGGAAATCCATGGACTCTGTTAAATAGATGTCTTAATGTGGCATGGATATTTCTTTCTGAAGCATTCTTTCAACAATTCATTTACTTAACACATATTTAATGAATGCTAGTTAAGTGCCTGGCACTACTAATAGATGTCTTAATGTGGCATGGATATTTCTTTCTGAAGCATTCTTTCAACAATTCATTTATTTAACACATATTTAATGAATGCTAGTTAAGTGCCTGGCACTACTCTAGGCCACAGGTATGGAACTGTGAATAAGGTAACCACACATCCTCTCTTCATGGAGGTTACAGTCTAGTCAACAGGGTTAACAAATTATACTTCTGGTTAAATATGGATGACCGCTTGCCGGTATTTATTTTATCTCCTGTCCTGGGCTGCAGCAAAGTGATAGTAAACTGTTATAAACCCGAGGAAAGAAGAAAAGAGAATAGAAAACAGACAAGTTATTTCCAGTAGTTGGTAGCCAAAAAGCATATGGAGAAGTGATAATGGGGTTAACAAAGCAAAGGAAATAATAATACAAATGCCTGTGGGGGAAGGAACAGCAAGAGAACCCCCTTCTCTTTGAGGAAATTGAGCTGGGGAGGCTTCAGTCTCACGGTCATTGGCCCAGTTGAAGGCAGAATTGAGGATCAGGGCTGAAAACAGAGAGAGGAACTGAACAACTACATATGGGATTGAAGCATGTAAGTTGGTCTTTCTCTAACCTGCTTACAGAACCCTGGCAGCCAGGCATAATTCCTTTCAATAACACCTGATCCAACCAATACACACCCAAGAGGTGGATTGGAAGATTCTTTGATGAGAAACTAAATGGCACTTGGAAAAAAAATAAAAACAAAAAAACAGAGTTATACTGAAAGTTGAGCATTCCCAACAAAAACGTTGTTTCAGGAATTCATTATCTTACAGAAAAGCTCCACTGTCACTAAGACCCATCTTGTCCAAATAAAGTTTCTAGCCATGAAAATGCCCAACAGAAAAGAGGAGATGCCACAATAAAAACAAAACAAAAAACAAACTGAATAAATAAATCCACAACAGAAAAAGTAGAAAATTCATATATAGGTAGGTCCTCAAAATCCTCAGAAACATTTTTTTTAAAAGAAGACATACAAATGGCCAATGGGTACATGAAAAATGCTCAATATCACTAATCATCAGGCAAATTAAAACCACAATGAGATATCATCTCACTCCAGTTAGAACGCTATTATCAGCAAGGCAAAAAAAAAAAAAAATGCTGGCAAAAATGCAGAGAAAAAGGAACTCTGCTACATAGTTAGTGAGAGTATAAAGAGGGACAGCCACTGTGGAAAACAGTATGGAGTTTCCTCAGAGAACTAAAAATAGATCTACTCTATGCCCCAGCTATCTCATGACTGGGTATAGACCCAAAGGAAATGAAAGAAATATATCAAAAGACACCTGCACTCCCATGTTTATTGCAACGCTATTTACAATAGCCAAGAGGTGGAATCAACCTAAATGTTCAACAACAGATAAATGGATTAAAAAGAAAAAATGAAGAAAACTGGGGTATATATACACAAAGGAATACTACTCAGCTATTAAAAAAAAAAAAGATTTCCTATCATTTGTAACAACATTGATGAAACCTGAAACCATGTTAAGT
>NW_007750597.1:0-385 GCF_000696425.1 Galeopterus variegatus | reverse complement strand
TAGGCAGTAGTGCAATTTTTCATACCATCTGTAAAGCTCTCAAAAATGTATTTTCCCTGTGGTAGTAGTTTTCAAAGTGTACTTCCCAAATCAGGAGGATCACCTAAGAATTTGTTTAAAAAACAAATGTACTTTACTAACCCTAGACATACTGAATGAGAAACTGGGTATGGAACCTAGTAATCTGTGTTTTAACAAGATCTCCAAGTGATTGTGATACACATAAAAATTTGAGAAACACTGTGCTGTGGCAATCTTAAAGAGGAAGAGAGAGAATCCAGAGAAGAAGGAATACAACATATGAGAAAAGTGAGAAAAATATACAAATAATGTCTTTGTATGGAACTTAGATTTCAACAACAAAGATTGGAAAACTTGGGCAAAA
>NW_007750596.1:8711-9921 GCF_000696425.1 Galeopterus variegatus | reverse complement strand
GAGGTTCCTGCGTTCTGTGAGGACAGGGTGGGATAGCAACGGTAGGTAGCTACCCAGGTTTTCTGCCTGCTGGGTCCTCACCAGTATCTGCAGGTGGTGTTCCTGCCTTCTGTGCCCTATTTCTTCTTGTGTCACATTTAATAATTTGTATCTTTAAGAAAATTTGTCTTTTACTTCCCACTTATTTACATGGAAGCATAATGCTTTTTATACAATTTCTTTATTCATTTTCTTAATGTCTACAGTATCTGTAATGATGCTTCCTTTTTTATAACTGATATTGTTAAATTTTTCTCTTTCCTCTCTCTCCTTGTTCATTTTGTCTATGGTTTTATAGATTTGTTTAAGCTTCCCAAAGAATCAATTTTTGGTTGTATTTATTATAATTTTATTCATCTATTTTATATTTATNAAGACCATCTTTGAGTTCAGAAATTCCTTTTTCTGCTTGTTCTAATCTTTGCATTAGCCCTTGATGATTTTTTTTGTTTGGTTGTTTTTTGTTGTTTTTTTGGTTCATTGAATGAGTCAGTTCCAGGAGTTCTGCTACGTTCTTTTTTTAAGGTATTAATCTCTTTGTAAATTTCCTCCTTCATATCCTGGATTATTTTTTTAAAATTTTCCTGTTTCATTTTTTTAAATTACTGAGTCTTCTCTTATCTCACTGAGTTTCCTTAAGACAGTTACTTGGAATTCCTTTTCAGTCATTTCAAGTGTTTCCTCTACTGTAGGGTCTGGTAACTGAAAGTTACTAAACTCCTTTTTTTCATGTCATCCTTCCTTCCTTCCTTCCTTCCTTCCTTCCTTCCTTCCTTCCTTTTTTCCTTTTCTTTCTCTTCCTCTCTCTCTTTATTCCCACCCATATTTCTCTTGTCTTTACATTGATATCTGGTCATTTGGTAGATTAGTTGCTTCTTCTATAACCCTGGACTGGACTTTGAGAGGGAAGACATAGCTTTATTTTTTCTAGGCTTCTTGAGTGACTGTCCTTGTGTCAATAAAGTTAAATGCTGTGGGCCACCTGCATAGTATTTGTGGATGTTACTGTGGCTGCAAGCCATCCATGAAGCAGTAGAAGCTGTGATGGTGGATGCTGTGGACCGCCTCTATGGAAGCAATGTGAGGCCACCACCCACAGAGTGAGGGGTGGAGGTTCCTGCGTTCTGTGAGGACAGGGTGGGATAGCAACGGTAGGTAGCTACCCAGGTTT
>NW_007750596.1:6240-6680 GCF_000696425.1 Galeopterus variegatus | reverse complement strand
ACTGTTTGATTTCAGAACTTACCATAATGTGGTATTGGCAAAAGGACAGAGTTCTAGATAAATGGGGGAAAAAATAGGGAGTCTCAAAACCTAATAATTAATAGTTAATTAATTCTTAGAAAATGGTGCTTAAACAACTTCAAGCTCATATATAGAAAATAAAATAAACCTTGAGCCACAATTTATATTAGATACAAATATTAACTCAAAATGGATCATAAAGCTAAACGTTAACTGTGAAACTATACAACTTCAATAAGAACACATATTAGTAGATAAGTGTAACATTGGATTTGACAAAGAGCTTTTAGATTCAATACCAAAAGTATAACCCATGAAAAAACCACAATAAAATGCCACTTTACACCTACTAGAGTGGATAAAATAAAATAAAATAAAAATTTGACAATACAAGTGCTGGTCAGGATGCAGAGCCACCA
>NW_007750596.1:5699-6187 GCF_000696425.1 Galeopterus variegatus | reverse complement strand
CTTGAATTTCAACAGCTGCAGTTGCCTAGTAGCTACTGATTGGTTTGTATAGCTCGAGATACAATGTTTCTTTTTCACTACATTCTAGGTATATCTATGCAGATAACAAATGTTTAGGTCTTCTATTATATGTAATTTCTCAACCAACACAATTGCTTTGTAGAAAGCATTAATTCAGAGGGCAGAGATATCTAGGACTTGATTGGTATTTGTTAAAGTCTGAGTCCCATACTAATGAAGAGAAATGCTTACATTATTTTTAAAACTTATTTCATTTTCTGTATAAAGGTGCAATTTAGGTTCTAACATAGATTTCTAATTTTTAATTTTCTCTATGTTGCTATATTGCTTTTAAGTGTGTATATATAATCTAAGTGTCTTAGTCATTATAAATGCTCAGAATTAAGAAACACCAAAATTATAAAATCTCTATATTTCAATAACAAAGTTATCAATTTATGAAAAGTGATTTTATTCTCTATTGAGTT
>NW_007750596.1:0-222 GCF_000696425.1 Galeopterus variegatus | reverse complement strand
GCAAAATTAATTATAATAATGTATTTTATGTAATGTGAAATATAATTTCAGTATATAATCATTTCAAAATTATCAATTAGATATTTTACTTTTTATGACTTAATTTTTTTCAAATCTGGTGTGTATTTTAAACTTAGAGTGCATATTACTTCAAACTAACCAAATTTCTTGAATTTCAACAGCTGCAGTTGCCTAGTAGCTACTGATTGGTTTGTATAGCTC
>NW_007750595.1:9627-9922 GCF_000696425.1 Galeopterus variegatus | reverse complement strand
AAAAAATAACTTTGTACAGCTTGCATATTTGTTTTTGTTGTTGTTTGGGGGAGGGGGGAAGCTGCTGAAGTCTCATTTCTAAGTATGGGAAAATGTGAGAGGTTCCCAAAACATATCTATTTGCCATTGTTATATCAAAACTTCTGAACTGTTAAAGTTTTATTTATTGCCTGGTCATATACTAACCTGCAGACACAGTCTGACCATAAACTTCTGAGAGAATAAGGTAGCAATATTCTTATTATGACTAGTTCCCAATCCTTTTATTCTTCTCTCAAAAGAATAATATTAAGAC
>NW_007750595.1:1983-8934 GCF_000696425.1 Galeopterus variegatus | reverse complement strand
ATTCTTATTATGACTAGTTCCCAATCCTTTTATTCTTCTCTCAAAAGAATAATATTAAGACTTATATCTAAAAAAATAATATTCTTAAATCCAACAATGGAAGAATAATTACTCAGTGTTTCATGATTATAAGCTCACAACATAAGCATTGTACTGACCAACATAATGCATGTTACTCTGCCTTTATGATAATAAAATAAAAACACTTGCCCCCTAAAACTTACAATCTTTAAAACATGAACATTTTTTGATTATCAGAAAATTAGCAACCAAGAATAAAGGCATATGTGCATTCTAGGAATAATGGTGTTACCGAACCCAAGTCTGACTGCTGCCAAACAGAAACAAAAGATCCAAAAAAGTCAAATGTTGGTTAAAAGGGAAGGCAGCTTTTTTCAGTAATGAGGAGAGATGTTAGGCTAAACCATCTCTCCCGGTAAACCTGAAGGTGATGGCAAGACTAAAACCATCTCAAAGACTCAGATTTACTGACGGTTTTAAAGGAGGTTGAAAGAATGGAATGCAAGAGGGAGAGACATGAGCTGTGGGAGCTACGTGCAAAGGGCCAAGTGCAAATTCTCCTCAAGGCTCCATCTGCCTTCTCTTCTCATCCTTGACATTATCTTTGGATCCTGCAGGATTTTGATTTGCTTCAGGCTGAAATCAGCATAGCTTTATTTATGTCTTCCTTGGATTCTCAGGGTCTGAAAAACAACTCTACACATATAAATAATGTCATCCTGCCCTGTAACCAAGGTTCAAAATATCAGGTGATCATGGGAAAAATGGGAACTCAGAGAAATGCATGCTAAGAAACAAACTGTTTTTTTTGTTTTTGTTTTTGTTTTTTTTTTTTCAAAGTTTTCCTACAGCCCATGCAGTTTTAGGTCTCAACATGACTTCGATCCTGCTCACTCCAACAATGGGACATTGTAAATGTACATCATTTTCTTTAAAAAGAAATTTAGACTGAAATATATTCTTTCTCCGCAATTCATGGGCTGTATAGTTTTCCTTCTATTTAGATATATGGAGAATTTCGCTTCCTCAAGAATAATGCCAGAGCTGTTATTTTACATATAAAATCATGTGTTCATATGGTAAGATTGGATGGTGCTGTAAATAGAAAACAACAGTATACCTTAATTTGGCTATGTCTTTAAGAATTGTGTCTTGCTCATTAGAGATTATAAACCCTGTCAAGACCAAGCCCGTAACTCTAGGTTTCCAATTAAATTTCCAGCATCTAGGACATGTAAAACATTTTTGTTGAAAACCTACTTTGTGACAGACACTGTTCTATGTTTTCAGGATACAATATAGACAAAATCCACAAATCCCCACCACCCAAAGTGGAGACAGATGAAAGATATACAAGTAAACAAATAACAGAAAACTAGTTAGTAATAAAAGCCAGGATAGAAATTAAATAAGGTAGGTCAAAGAAGGCCACTTTGGGAAAATGATGTTTGAGTTTAGTTGTAAAGTATGAAGAAGAACCAATCATTTAAGGAGGCTGGAGCCTGGGTTGGAGAGAAGAGAGGAGTGTTGCCAAGAGATGTAACACTAAGTGCAAAGAGTCTGCACCATTGAAACTTACAGAAGCAGAAGGGAGATCTGCTTGGTGGGAGCAGTGAGTCAGAGAGATGTATGTGTTTGAGTTAGACACTGGAGGAAATGGTAAAAATTGGAGTTAATTCTAATGGCAGTGAGAACTTATGAGAAGGATATAAGCAGGACAGTAACATGATCTGGCATGTAGTAGGTACTAACTTAACTTATAAAAAATGAATTAATATAATTAAAACTTTTTAATGTTATGCTTAGGTTTTATTCTATGCTGATAGTTTTCTTTATTTTTTATTTTTTATTTTATGTTCATGTTTAAGTGAAATTTCCCTATAATGATAATGTCCATTATTGGATCAGTTACTTTTTTTCATATAGTCAAAATTTTTATCTCAGAGATATTAGATATTAGCATTTTATCATAAGGTTGGATTCACTTAGGCTCACTTAAGCTAATATCATAACTTATATAACCAAAATTCCATGTTTAGAATGATGCTTCCTACTATACACTGGTGTCAGGATTTCTGAAGGGCAACCAAAGAATCCCACAAAGTCTGGAGGTGGCAAAGGCTGCCCAGGGCACAAGAGCAGGTGAAAGAAGCAAGAAATAATATTTATTGCATTTTGAACTGATAAAAAATTATAAATGATTTTATCTCTATTTTAAATTAACCTATTGCATATATTTTGTTCCTAACAGTAAAGAAACCAAGAAATAAATTTCATGCTATAGAGGGATAGTAGGTTCAGAATTTCATCAAAATAGTAACCGGTACATCACATTCAAAGCATTGTGTTAACAGAGTTCATATAAAATATGTCTGCTTTATTGATTAAAGTTACATTTGGTTTCCCTTCCCTTGGTGAAGTCATCCTCGTTTCTAAACCAAGGTAGTTTATTCCTTGACACTCTAATACACTAAAATGAACTCTAGGATTCTGTAGGTCTAATTCATTATGGATATTAGGATAACTTTATTAGTGGCCCTTTCCAGAGTATCTAAGAGATTGTGATGGCCATAGCACATGTGTATTTATCTTAATTTTTCTCAAAGGAGTGTGATCCCTACAACCATAGTCCTTCAGTCCCACAGCTGTGGCCACTTGTCTCCCATACACAGGTCAGAAGCTACCTCTGGTTCTGGAATTAATTCTTCCCTGAGCCAGGGAATTCAAACTCTAATAAATAAAATCTGAGCAGGATACAGCATGTTATAGCTAGAGATCAAGATCCATTTAGTTGATATTTTTTCTTATGCCTATGACTGGACTTAGACCTACTTAGTTCTAATAACACACTTTTTGTTCCAATAAAATAGTTCATCTTTTTGAAAAGTTGCCAGAATCTCAGTTACTCCAACACAACTCTATGAATATTAAGACTGCCAAAGCCCTCTTCTCATGCTTTTTTTCTAGAAAATACCATTAATAAAATGAAGCATCTGATAATCCAAGAGTAAGAACCCCTATGAGCATTGCTTCCTGGGAAAGTATGTTCACTCTGGCAAAGTTGGCATACATTGTAGAAGTTCTTAGGTCATTCTCAGATGGATACTAGGATTGAAAATGAATTTGTACATAAAGGGTAAACATTGTATTTGGCAAGGGCTAACCAATACACACAGGATGTGGGAAGAAAACACTACTACTACTGGAGAACAACACCTGGAGAAGTGTCTCTTGCACTCAGTGACTACAGCTGCTGCTTGAGTGACTTCAAAAAATACAGAAAACAAGGGAGAATGGTCCACTGTTCAACCGTGTCTCCATGGAGAAGGGTATCATATGTGATTTGTTCCAAACCACCTGAACAAATAGGCTCTCATTAGAGTTATCTATTTGCAATGAATTACAGAGAAGAAAATTTAATATCAAGACTGCCAAAAAAGAGGATATTTCTGAGAAGAGTTTTGTAATGATAATGTGAGATCATAAAGAATTAGAGATTTGGGTTTAACAGAAAGTATGAACTCTAAGATCAGGGGATAAATTACAAGTGCATGCTTATAAAGAGATTCCATCCTTACTTCTCCCCTCCCTCACTCCCCTCCTTCCTTCCTTTTTCCCTTTTTCTCACACTTGTCACTTTTTCCCTAACCTGGTTCCCTCTCTTTCTTATTCTGTGATGCTCTGAAGACAATCCATCTGACAAGAAGCATACAGGAGCCATATTCTAGATTGACTTTCTGTATTTGCATTAATGGGTTCCCATTAAAAACCCTAAACAAGGCACAAATTCTTTTTTCAACCTTTTCTCTCATTGCCCCGTATTCTGCTTTCACTCTAGTTTCCATTCCTAGTATTTTCTGGTACTTTCCACATCAGGAATCTGCAATTAGCTAAGCCTGTAAAGTCTCTTACAAAGGTATAGACGATAGAAGTCACAGACAATAATGGAAATTTGTAAACATGACAAGAAAAAGTGAGTCCTTAATGACTTCAAGATGAAATTAGGGATCAGCCTCCAGTACAGATTAATTTTGCTTTCTAAAAATTTATATTTAAAAATGTATTAAATTAGGTTCATTTTTACTTTTCCTTCCTAATCTCCACTGTGGACTTCTTATTTAGTTCTGTATTTCTAGTATCTAGAATAGTAACTGGGCTATAGTAAATAATAAAAAGTAACAATGAATAGAATTAAATTGAAATACATGAAATTTAAAAGATATTTTGCTTTCATTTCTTATTTTATTTTAATAATGGAAAAATCTTTAGTAGCAGTTCATTATAGGCAAAGTGAATTGTAGATTTGAGTTAATTTTCTAGGTAATTTGGGTATCTATCTTTCTCCCATCCTCATAAAGTACAGTATATATTAAAAAAAATTCTCCCTAAATCCTACTTTATTATTTTTTTTTCACATAGGCAATTATGGAGAATTTAGTGTTCATAGAATCTGAGAGAGATAATATCTTAGATTTAGAAAATTGCAAATATAAGGAGAAGAAACATATGTAAAAAAATATTCAAAATTAGTATCACATTCTACATATGTTCAAAAACTATATACAGAGACAATTGCTTATCAATTTCATGTAGGAGTGCATTTTAGTCCCTAGGGCAACATTTAGGGAAGACATTTTATGCTGTCTTGGAAGATAAGTTCACAGTGGGACTGTGTCCTGCCCATACTAGCACACTGCATAAAGGGTGATGGCAGATAGGGAAGAGAGAGTTTATTCCAGGCAGAGGTACAGCATCCACAGAGGCCAGGGGCATTGCGTGTACAGGAAAATGCAACCAGTCCTGTGTGGCCAGATTTTGAAATACCAAGGGCCATGCATAGAGGTAGGGGCAGGGTGTAAGTCAGGCTCTTATCCTGAGTGCTTGTTTGATTGCCAGGAAGAAAAAGTAAAGGTCCCAGGACTCCGTCGCAGGACTTGCCCTCAGCATCTGACCAGACCTACAGTGGATTTATCCAGGAGTATCTGTATTGGAAAGATTTTCTGTGGTTTATCTCCTGCTGTCTGTAGACATTTATGCTTATCATGGACACTGGACAGTCAACACCTTGGGCCAATTTTATCTAACATATTCTCACGTAAGATGAGAGTAGAGACAAGACCTCAGACTGAGGCCCTGACTACTCAAAACTCAGTTGACTTTAATTTCTAAGTCAAATGATTCTGAATTTTTAAAGGTAAATGGGCTAATTATTTCTGTCAGGATGGTCAAAATATATCTGTGCTCAGCTTACTATACACTTGGATAGGCACGGGTGTTGTCATTCTCTTCTTGTTTTCTTTGGCTTCTTTTGGAGCATTTCTCATGGTCACCATTATCTGCAGAGGAATAATGAAGCAAACACAAGTTACTTGGTAATGTTACTCAATTAGCAGATGGGTCACTTTCTCTGTGAATGACAAATAGGCTCTTCCCCATCATTTAGCAGGAAGACTGCCAATGGAGCAATCAAACAACCTGCCTTATTGTCCCAGCTGTATCATTAATTGTATGTGAATCAGAGCAAGTCACTTCATCTTCTACTTTCCTCATCTATAAAATGAGGAGTTACATTAGAAAATCCTATTGGTTGCTCGCAACAGCAGAACTCCACAATTCTGAGCTCAAAGAACAATTTAGGGTCATTTGCTTAGATGTAAGCTAACACGACAAAACAAACTTTTGCAGAAGGGGCTGGTTTAACTGCATTTTTAAATTTATATATATTTTAAGCTTTGCAAAGTCGATTCCACCAGGATTTTACCTGCCACAATAATTTCCAATGATTTGTTAATGTTCCCTCTTTGTTCTTCTCATGAAGTCAACATTGCTGATTCTAATTTTTGTAGATTTTACTATTATTATTATAAAAATTATGCATGTATGTTGTAAAATGAAATTAAATGTATGGAAGAATAGATTTTCCCTCTGAATAGAGAAGCTTTGTTTCTTGGATATCCTTACAAAAATTTCCCTTTTATTTTACACACACACACACACACACACACACACACTCTTTAGATATTCTTAAATACTTCTACTAATTATTTGAGTTAACAATATATCTTCAAAGTCTTTCCACATTAGTACATAGAATTTATCACATTCTTTTAAAATACTGGTCTGTGTTTAAGTATTTTATAATTTTTAGTTTTCTTTTCATGGATATTTGGTTGATTTATTTCTTCTTTTCTTTCATAAATGAGTCAGAAAATTTATTGCAATTACTGAGTCAAAACTATATGCAACTTAAATGAAGTGAATATGGCTATGATTCCCTTCAAAATTATACAAATGTATATAGCCATAAAAACACAGCGACAAGCCTTACATTACCGAATTTTACAATATTTCCATTCTGACAGAGCAAAAGTTATCTCATTGCTATTGAATTTGAGTTTCTCTTATAATGAATAGCATTGAACACCTATTCATATCTGTATAAGTCACTGGTATTTCTCGTTTTCTATGAACTGCTGTCTCAATTTCTTTTCCCATTTGTTTTTTTTTTTAAATAAATTCTATGTACTGTTTATTGAGTATAGCCCTTACTTTTTCCTTCTTGATTTGTCTTGACTAAGAAAGATTTATTAGTCTACTATTATTAATGTTTATATTCATATCTGCTTGCATCTATTGTAGTTTTGCTTTATAAAGATGTTTGCTGTGTTATTCAATGCAGAGATATTCTTAAGTGTTATATTTTTGTTATGAATTATGCCTTTAAGCATGAAGGATGTTCATCTTTTTCATGTTTGATGCTTTATGATTTAAATTTTAATTTGTCTGATAGCCTATGCCTGCATTATGGAAAGAATTGTTTCCATATGCTTATATACTTTTATCCATCTTTTTACTTCTATATTTTTGACATTACTTTCTTTGTTTTAGGTGGTTTTTTTTTTTTTATACAAAGCATAGTTTGGCCTTGAT
>NW_007750595.1:0-1097 GCF_000696425.1 Galeopterus variegatus | reverse complement strand
AACAGCACACACATACAGCAGCTGATGAGTGGATAAACAAAATGTGGGGTGTCCATGTAGCGTGTTATTTGGCCATAAAAAGGAATGAACGCTGACGTATGCTGTAATACGGATGAACCTTGAAAACATTATAAGTGAAAGAAGCCAGTCATTGAAAACCACGTATTATATGATTCCGTTTATATGAAATTTTCAGAATAGGCAAATGTATAGAGAGAAAGAAGATAGGTGAGTGGTGGCCTAGGACTAAGGGGAGGGAAGTGGACTGGGAGGGAGGTAAGAACAGATAAGACTCCTGATGGGTACACAGTTTCTTTTTGGGGTGATGGAAACATTATAAATTTAGATGTGGTGTGTTGGGAAAATAAGGAAAATGGTCAGAGCCCCTCAGATGTTCAGAATCTTGCCAAGCATTTGCTATAAATATCCACGTACGCCCAGGTGTTCCTTGGTTACTGCCCAATGTAATTGCATTTGGGCACCCAGGTGTCCCGGGTTATGGACCTAAGAATAAAGAACTAAGGACTGTGATACACAACGCTGTTCGGGACGCTCCAGGAAGCCACTAGGGCGGCTGCTCCTAGCTCTAAATAAAGCCACGGGGCCGGCCCGGTGGCGCACTGCGCTAGTGCGCCGCTTGAGAAGCGCGACTGCACTCCCGCCGAGGGTTCGGATCCCACATACAGACCGGTTCCTGCTCACTGGCTGAGCGAGGTGCGGGGGCAACACCGAGGGTTGCGATCCCGTTGCCGGTCCCGGTCTGGTACGGGGGCGACACTGAGGGTTGCAATCCGTGGCTGGACATGGAAAAAGACAAAAAATAAATAAATAAAATAAATAAATAAATAAATAAATAAAGCCTATTAATTTTTTACCCATGGCTCCCAGAACCTTTTCCTATTACCTAGCTCTAGACCTGCGTGTGGGGGGTTGTGACTCGTCTGTTCAATGGGCTTGAAGGGTCTGTGAGCCTGAGCCCTAGCTTTACATGGTGGTTCCACAACTCTGTAAAAATACTATTATTGAATTATACACCATTTATTTATTTATTTATTTATTTATTTATTTATTTATTTATTTATTTATTATTTATTTAT
>NW_007750594.1:0-9925 GCF_000696425.1 Galeopterus variegatus | reverse complement strand
CAAGATGGTGGAAGCAGAGAGAGCAGAGAGAGACAGACTCTCCTCCTCTTTTAAAGCCCTCCGATCCATGCCCCTGACCACCATTTTTAATCCATTAAAATTATTGCACAGTCCTACAACCCAATCACCTCTTCAAGGCCCCACCTTTCAATTACCATAATAGGATTTCCCACCCTGTTAACTGTCATAGTGGAGGCTAAGTTTCTAATACATAAAATTTGGGGGATACAATTCAAGCTTCACTGAGTTTGGGGGAGACATAATTCAATCCATTACACACCCTTTGATTTGTGAATAGTGCTGCTGTGAACATTTGTGTCCATATATTTGAGTCCCTGTTTTCAATTGTTTTGTGTGTATACCTAGGAGTGAAATTGCGGGTAATATGCTAATTCCATATTTAAATTAGGAGGAGCTGCCAAACTGCCACAGCAGCTGCACCATTTTACATTCCCACCAGTAATATACAAAGATTGCTATTTCTCCACATCCTTGACAACACCAATATTTGTTATTTTCTGTTATTATTATTATTATTATTATTATTATTATTATTATTATTATTATAGTTTATTTGTTATTTTCTGTTATTATTATTATTATTATTATTATTATTATTATTATTATTATTATTATAGTCATTATTATTATTATTATTATTATTATTATTATTATTATTATTATTTTTTTTCGTTTTTCTTTTTTTTAGATTATATCCATCCTAGTAGGTGTGAAGCAGTATCTCATTGTGGTTTTGATGTGCATTTCCCTGATGACTAATAATGTTGAGCATATTTTCACGTGCTTGTTGGCTATTTATATATCTTCTTTGGAGAAATGTCTATTCGCACTCTTTGCCCATTTAAAAAAAATTTTTTTCTGTCTACTTTTGTATATGTTTTTAATTCTCCATAGTAGAAAAGATACAATATATCAGATATTTTATTTAAAACTTTAAGAAGCACTTTTTTTTTCCTGGACAGTGGTTTTTTTCTTCTTTTTCCCTACTTGACTTCCTCTGAGACTTTTGCATAACCCCCACCTCTACTCCCCAGTCCATAATACGGTTTCGAAAAAAATATTTGCTCTTCATACAAATACCTAAGCATAAATTTCTTCCTTTTTGCCCCCACAAAGGTGGGGGGAACATAAGAGAGCAGGGCCAGGACTTGGTAACAGAGGCTGGCTGCCCCCATCCCTTTGGTCCCTGCTTGAAGATGACCCCCCCCCAACCTCGCAGCCTCATGACGCCCTCATGCCCCACCTCGATGTCTTTGCCGAGATTCTCCTGGGAAGGGAGGGGCCCATTTATAGAAGAAGAAACCTTCTGGGCCCAAATCCAGCCACATCACAAGACTGGATGGCCCAGCCGCGAGACGAACATGTCAGTGGATCCCATAGCCAGTGGGAGAGGCTTCACCCGGCTCATGTTCCGCTGTGGCAGTCGAGCCAAACAGATGGACAGGGATAAACAGGGGGTGGTGCTGGGTGGGGTGGGGGGTGGCTTTGAATGGCCTCAGCCTCCCTCTGCATCCTAGGGAAGGAGGTGGGAGAGGCGATGGCAGTGTCTGAGGAAGGGGCTGCAGTTTGCTGCCTTCCCAACTTGCTCATGATGTTTTTCCAGCAATACGACTCTTGTTCAAACAAACCATTACAATATATAAAACAGGAAAAGGAAGCTACTCCCGCTGAAGAAGGGTGAGAAGCCCAAAACCTTCCCTCCCTCCGTGCCACGTGGCAGGCGCCTCAGGGAACTCTGGGGCTCTGAAGAACAGGCTGACCCTGTTAATGCATCGTCTTTGTATGAAACCACTGGGGATCTCCACACATTTTGTCTTTTCTCTGAGCCTCGCCTTGGGCTCCAGAGGCCTGAGGAGAAACCTGGCAGCACGTCAAGCTCTAACCTGAGAGGCTGGCCCCAATTCACAGAGCCAAGCCTCCTCCTACGTACCCCACACCAGCCAAGCACTGGGGTGATGGCCAAGGGGAAGCCATGGGCCAGGGTGTGGGTGGGCTGAAGGAACCTAAGAGGGACAGGAGCTGGGGGGGCCTGGTCTCTGAGCCTGCCGAGCCTCCCTTCCAGCAAGAGAGCTTGGAACTCAATCTCAGCCTCCATCCCCACTTCCAGCAGAACTGCCTTGCCTCAAGCAGTCCATGTGCAGCTACTGCCCTAGGCCCCTCCACCTAGACCTCTCCTAACCTTAAGAGAGAAGTGAGAAAAGCATGCTTCCTGTCCCAACCCCAGAACATTCCACACAGTGTGTCCTCAAACCCAGGTTCTGGTTCTCAGCACTGTCAATCTGTAGGGCCTCCCAACACCCCCTTAGTCCTACTGGGTTTGTTTCTCTAACTTGAAAATGGGCCCATTCTTGACTATGGGATGGGGGGAGGACATTTATAAGAGTTGGGCAAATCACTTTACTCTGAGCTTCGTTAGCTCATCTGCATCAAAGTATCTACTCCGAAGGGCTATTTTGTGGATTAAATGAGATAATGTGTGTCAAAGCCCAACGTCAGTTTAGAAGCAGTTCCATACCAGAAAAAGGGTATGATTTTGTTTCTTATATGATATGTCTCCTCCGATGAGGCATTTCTCCTCTCTGAGTTCCAGTTCTCATTTGTAAAATGAGTGCGTTAAAAAAAAATTCTAATTAAAAAGCAGGAACATGTTAATATCTACCCTTCACAGTTGTGATAAGAAATAGAGACCATTTATGTAAAGTGCTTAATAAAGTACCTGGCATAAGGAAGTACTCAAAATATAGTAGTAACAGTTGCAGTTATTACTACTGTGACTATTATTATTTTTATTATTAATTTAACCAGAAGGGCAGTGTCGTTTTGTAGTTAAGCACATAGACACTGCAGCCAAATTGCCTAGGTTTAAATTCCAATTCACCACCAGAGCTGTGTGACTTTGAGCAAGTGACTTAACCTCTCTGTGCTTCTATTTCATTAATATAATAATAATTGTACCTAACTCATGGAACTGCCCTGATAATTAAGTTATCATATGTGGAATGTTTTGAAGAGTGCCTGGCAAATAGTAAATCTCTACAAACATGTTTGCTATTATTATCATTAGTAGTAATACCAATGTTTGTAGAATTACAATTATTAACAACTAGCCTCTGTGAAAGCCTTCACCTTGGATCTGATTAAGACATTCACAATCTAACATTTAGACCATCCTACTAATGATTTAGCCATGAACTGTGTGCTTTGGGCAAGTTATCTGCTCTCTCAGAGCTTGCTTTTATTTATGTACAAATTTGTTGTTTTTTTTTTAAAGATGACCGGTAAGGGGATCTCAACCCTTGGCTTGGTGTTGTCAGCACCACACTCAGCCAGTGAGCAAACCGGCCATCCCTATATAGGATCCGAACCCGTGACCTTGGTGTTATCAGCACCGCACTCTACCGAGTGAGCCACGGGCCGGCCTCAAATTTGAATTATAATAGTATCCGTAATGGTACTTCTAGGTTGTTCGGCTGCACTGATGAGCCATGACCCGTGGGAAGCTTCTAGCTTGTAGTTAATTAGGCCCTTGTTCCAGTGCTCTGCCTAAACCCAGCTCCCTGCCCGGGGGGGGGGGGGGGGGGGGGGGGGGGGGGGGGGGGGGGGGGGGGGGGGGGGGGGGGGGGGGGGGGGGGGGGGGGCGCTGCCCGCCCCGCTGCCAGGCCCTATTTCTGGGGGCCGAGCGATCCCGAGGCCTTGCCAAGCTTCCCCGGGGATCAGGTTTCTGCTGACGCGGTGCCAGGCACGTCTGCTTCCAGGAACCGGCAGCCGCATTTAGCCGCGGGCCGCACATGAAAGGGCTGCAGTCGGAAACGTGACGTTGTGTCAACAGGCGAGGCAGGTCAGCGCTGGGTGAGACCATCCCGGCAGGCCCGGAGGATCACGCCCTGTCTGAAAGCGGCCAGATCCCAAGCCTCTGTTCCCCTGGGTCTTGCCATCTCTCCTTGGCCCCAGAGCCAGTGCTTCACCCCCTCACACACACACACCCCTTTTTAAACAGAGGTCCTCTTTGTCCCCAGTGGACAGCAGGCTGGGGTGCAAGCCCCTCCCCCGCCTCTCCCTCTTAGAGCACTTGGATCCTGCTGAAACTGGGCTAGAAGGAAGGTCAAGGGCAAACTGGAAGCAGAAAAGGAGGCAGAGGGACAGCTGCAACTTTGAGGGTGTTTGATAGGAGCAGACTCCAGTAGGGGGATTCTGGGTTGACTGTGTGTGAAACCCTCAAATCTTTTTTTAGCTCAGTTTGCTCCAACCACTTCCTTCTGTCCCCACAGCTACTCCTTGAGTCATGGCCTAGGAAAGAGAGAGGGGCATGCGAAAGAGTTTGGCCTTGATTTCAACCCCAGGCTCCATCATCAGGATAAACTTGACTTGTCCGGGCTTTTACCAAAAAAGTCTAGCTGGAAAGGTCTGGCAACTCATGGAGAAATTCAGGAAGTTAGCATGCTGGAGACCTGGAAGCGTGGGTTGTAAGTGCTGGGAGAAGGAGGGATTTACAGAATTTGCCGTCTGCCTGCTCCAGGACATGTGAGAAGGGCTCAGAATCCTTATTTTATCTAGTCAAAAACAGGCGTGGAGGGGGAGATCAGACCACCAGCTATTGATGCCAGGCCTCCTGACTCCAGGTCCTGGGCTTCTTGCACAACACCACATGGCCTGGGGACAATTGTACATTCCACATCTGTCTATCACAAGCAAGAAACATTCACTCTCGCCCTCACCTGCTGGCCCATCAGGAGACAAGGAAGATGACAACTGAAGCAAACAGTCCTAATGGGCAGGCAGTGCCTGTGCCTGGCTGAGAATTCCCTACTTGGACTCCAGAGAACCAGAGGGTTCTGGAAGGTTCAGATGTCTTGGGGGCTGGAGCATGTGGAGCCAGGCACTGGCCATCAGGAGACATCAGGACACCTCTGAGAGGGAGTATCTGACAGGAATGCTGCAACTCAAGGTGAAGGGGAGAGGCAAAAATACTCAACCCGGTCATTTCCCACTTCTTTTCCCATGGAATTTTTCCCTTTTTTAATAAGAGCACTTGACTAAGGAACACCAATATTCGTTCATGCACAAACACACCCAATGAGAGGAAGTCCAGGAAGGATGTAGAAAATAACTATGGAACGTTGCCTCCAGCAGCAATGACAGGATATGGCAAATCCATTAGACCTTGCTAGATTTGAAAACGTCAAACTGCCTTGGCAAAGAGGTGCTACCTCCAGCATCAATTATTATTGCTTAATAATCCATTAAATCTTTTTTCAACGTGCCTGCCCTTCCAGCAAGCTCCTCAGGCACTCTGGCCCATGATTTGATTCCGTGGTTTTGTCAAATTCTAAAGATCATGACTAAAGCAGACTGGAGGGAGAAAAATGTACTTTTTGCTTAACTCTGGAAAGAGGTATAGTATGATTGTGAACCCCTGGCATGGAAAAGTTAAAAAGAAAATTAAGGGCCAGCCCATGGCTCACTCAGGAGAGAGCGGTGCTGATAACACCAAGGCCATGGGTTTGGATCCTCTATAGGGATGGCTGGTTTGCTCACTGGCTGAGCGTGGTGCTGACAACACCAAGCCAAGGGTTTAGATCCCCTTACAGGTCATCTTTTTAGAAAAATAAAAATAAAAAAGAAAATTAAACCAATATTTACCTACTAGGTTGACTAAGCTTCTTCTGAGTGAATATAAGGCATATGAAAAGCTGAATGAAATTACACCAAGATTAACTAGTTACCTTCATCCTAGACAAGAGGACATAAAAGACATCCACATCACACATCAAGTTATTTAAAAAGCTCAGGAGACCATCTTTCTCTTCCACAGGAAAAGGATTATTTTATTAAGTATTTTAAAACAACTACTTAACATTTACTCATAGATAAAAATATTTACAATTTCACACCTTCAGGAAGGCTCCAAAATATAAACACTGTACCTCTCCCTAGAGAAAAAAATTATTCTCTTCAAAAACAGAAATACATTCATTTTTCTCACTTTGTAGATCAAGTAATTATACAAATAAACATCTGAAACATTTTCCTTTTCAATATATTTATATAATATATAACAGCTTTACAAATAAAGGCAACGACTGTATACCAAAATAAAAACAGGAAAAGAAGTTAAAACACAATCGGCGATCAAAGCATAGTGCATTTTGAAAAGCTGGTGCACGGTTAGCTGGACGAGTCAGGAAAACAAGAACTCTGGACCAAAAATAAAACATCTTTGAAGGAGACAGAGAATTTTTAGCAATAAGGACACTCCATATGCCATCAGGCAAGAAGAATTAGCCTACAGAAAGGTTCTTGCGGTGTCAAGGCTCAGTTAGGCCTTTGAGAAGCTAAGCTTGGTTAAAAGGAGCTTTTAGGATAGAATTTAAAACCGAGTCTAGCTTTGCTAGAAGGTAGCAATTTGTTACTTTGGGGCGTCCTGGGTGGCCTCATCTCTCAGACCCTAGTTTGGTTCCCTGGACAGCAAGTACTACCGGTGAGACCAAGAAACAGGTGCCAGAGGCCTGGGGAACTCCTACCTCATTCCCTGGCAGCTCAGCTTGCACAAGGGGGCCATTTTCAGTTCCTTAGTAAGCTAATCATCATCCAAGCCTGAGCAGGGAACTACATTCTCCTTATTCATCCGAGGCAAGGGTGGGGAGACCTGTAGAAATCTCCCCAAACCACTACCGGGCTATGCCAGTGTCTGCTACCTCACCACTTTAACAGAGTTCAGTCTGACTGCTCTCTCCCCGTCGTCTGGTGAGTCACATCAACAATAAAGGGAGAAGGGTGGGGTCCTCACAGCTGGCTGGGAGCTGCGCTGTGGAAAGCCCTCTTTTGAAAGTACCTTGTTCTCAAAGCCACAGACCCGGCTCCCAAACTGAAGAGTGACTCACAGACCAGACTTTGAAGCTTTTGAAAATCCAGCTGATTTGTATCAAAGGAGGCTATTCTCTGGGTGGGGAAAAGCCCAGAAGTCTGCTACAAACCCCCTAAATCTCCTGATGTCAAGCAATCCTTCGCATTTTCCCTACCCAAAAGGAGCTTTAATGTCCTATACCAACACACAGGCACGCGATGCGCGTGCACGTAGCGCGCATGCACACGCACCCTGAATCTCCTCTCCATGCCTCGGATTATCTCAGTATACACAATACATTCTGCCAATAAACTTGTGAGCTTGGAGAGAACTCTGAGCCTCACATGAGATCCCAGTTTCAGCAGACACCTTAATTTCAGGCTTGTGAGAACCTGTCTAAGCAAAAAACCTACATAGGCCTCACCCTAACTTCTGACCCATGTAACTGTGCTGTACTAAATGACCACTGTTTTAAGGCACTAAGTGTGCATTAGTTACACAACCAGTATGTGATGTTAAAAAATAGCAAAAAAAAAAAAAAAAAAAAAAAATTTTTTGGGGGTTTTTTTTTTTTTTTTTTGGAAGTAGGGAAGAAGGAAAGCGAAGCAGCAGGATCCCCTGCAGAGTTTAGTCTTTGGTTTCTAAGTTTAAAGGGGGGATCTGCTTCAGAGCTTGGAGCAAAGCCGAAGAGTCGACGGACGGATGGGCTGGCAAGGGAGACGGGAGTCTCTGGGGCATGAGCAGCGGAGCTGAGAGCTTGTCTGGGTTCATGAAGCTGGTGAGGGCTGCGGCAGAGGCGTTGAGGCCCGGGTATAACACTGGCACAGAGGTGGGATACCAGCACTTCTCCAGCATGGGCAGATAAGCGGTCGCTGACGGTGGGATCAGATAGAAGGGCAGGCAGAAGGGGGGCTGGTGCGGATGTGGGCCCAGGAACGCGGAGCTGATGAGGTCACTGCTGGAGAAATGGCCTTCATCATCGGAGAGCTGCATTCGGCTCTTTTTTGTGGGGGGCTCTTCGGATTCTTGCTTAATAGCGCCGACCCTTTCTCCCATGGGGAACCTACGTCCGTGATCGCTTTTGAAATACGGTTGCTCGCCGCGCAAGTCACTCTTCTCCGACTCTCCGCCGTAGCCACTGTCTGTGTCCGTGTCGCTTCCGCTCTGCTCCCCGCTCGAGTGAGCGAAAGTCCTCTGGATGACTGGCACACAGTTTTTCCCAGGGCCTTCTGAGCCTTTGGCCAAGGAGCTGGGTTTCTCCTTGAAGTCCATGGCTTTGGGGGCTGGGTCTGATGGCTTCCTGGAGGTGCCACCCTGCAGCAGCTCTGAGACCACACGGTGGAGGTGGGTGACAAGCTGCGAAGACTTCAGGTCCCGAGTGTTCTCATGCTTGGCCAGGTACTGAAGCACCTCCCGGGCACATGTCTGGAAACCTGAGCAGAACATCTCTTGACCTGCTTCGATATTTCTCCCCGACAGCTCACCTGGGGGGGAACACAGATGCAAGGAAAACATTTCAGAAGGCCCTGTGATGCACCTGGATACCTATACTCCAAAAACTGGGGGCTTTCCTTTTTGTTAAAAAATACTGTTTGCCAACTTGCATTCCTAAATGTAATATGCTCCAAAAGTAATATGCTCAGAGAAAAATTACACTGAAAAGTATAAAGAATAAAATAAAAATAACCCACAATCCTACCACACAGAGATAAAATATGATCTTTAATAGTTGCACAATATCCCATCATATAAATGAGCCATAATTAATAGAGGTGGACTATTTCCCTTCTTGTTGAATTTATAGGTTGTTCCAGAATTTTCATTGTAAGTGATGCAGCAATGAACATTCTGGTATATTTATAAACCTGAATCTATTCATAGAATATCGATTTCACCATGGCAAGATGGACAGAGGCCAGATAGTCATAAAATGAAATAAAGAATGAAGAAACAATACCACCTAAAAGTGAGTTTATTTTCATTGACTTAGAAAAGCCTCAGTCACACTGTAATCTTTAGTTTCTTTTTCTAAATTCATGTATTCTATCCATGATCCCCAAGAAATTAGGTGTGATCATCTTTCATATCTAATTGATCAATACCTAATATGATCAATTTTTAATGAGGAAACTGGCCCAGAAGCCCTTGCTGGGTTTTTGTCATTCTCATATTAGCCTTGGAGAGGAAGGCAGAGAAGAATAAAACAAGAGAGTGGATAGAATAATTTGCCCCAGTCTGCAGAGTATTACTGGGAAGGGATGAGACTGGGAAGGGAAAGGTTAGAAATCCTCTGGAAGTCAGCAGAAAGGAATGATGAAACTTCAGTGGTTTCGTTAGATTGTGCAATTCACCAAGATACCTAGTGGCTATTCAGAGAACCTCATGAAATGCAGGAAAAACTTCTACTGTCATCCTGCCAGGATCACATCACACACTGAACGATAAGGAAGCAAAGAAACATGAAAACACTGGGGCATACCCGTGATCTATTCTCCAATAAAAGGGGGCTCAGACAACCACCTGTAAAATGCCCACGATGCAAATTATAATTGCCTTGGCATTTTAAAAAGAAGGGGGAAATCTCCCAGAACCCAGAAACTCTTAAGCCAAAATGCCACAGAAATATTTTATCATTTGACTAACACATATCCATGCCAGGTGGCACACAGAAGCATTCCAAATGAAAAGTCTGACCTTTTAGGAAAGATAAAACTGCATCTTCCCCAATGAATACGCATGAGCAATTTGTTGCAAGAATGTTTCTTACATCAAATGTTGAGCTCACAGTCTCTCTGTGCTGGAACTCTAAGAGATGTTAGTCAGACTCAGGCACTCACCAGCTTGTAAACCACTCTGCAGGGCAATGATTTTCTGCTGCTGCTGGTCAATTAGGTTTGTTAGTGCTTTCACATGCTTCAAGGTAAGTTCAAGAACCACTGCTTTTTCCAAGTGACCCAAAGTCTGGAATAAAAAAAGCCTTAGTCAGTGGTGAGGTCAGATGAGTCTCACCTCTGGGACACTTAACTAGCAATGAGAAATGTCTCTAAAGGAAAAAAAAAA
>NW_007750593.1:9185-9925 GCF_000696425.1 Galeopterus variegatus | reverse complement strand
ACACTGAGGGTTGCGATCCGTTGCCGGACATGGAAAAAGACAAAAGACAAAAAAAAAAAGGCAAGAGAGCTTTTTAGATAGTGACTAATAATTAGTATATCTGGTAAGGACTGTTCCCAAGGTCAGGAAATAGCCAGAATTCAGTCTCTGGCCAAATAAATGTATCTTAAAATGTGAAAAGCTGTTAAGACAGTTATGGAAGCACAGTGTGACTCTAGAAGAATCTGAGAAACCTAGAAGATCCTGTGCCTTCTCGCAGAGAGGTAGAAGATGGTCACGCACCTTACATGATTCAGTGCAGTACACTGGGTCTCAGATCATGGATTTTATTTGCAGCTGCCTGCAAAGCCACCTTCTACTGCAAAACAACACTCCAACTAATATTGCAAGATCCCAAGTAGGTCACAGTGTCTCCACCAATGTGCTCAATTATTTTGTAGTTTTTATCACAGGGAGGGGTAAAAAAGCAACCAATGTATCTTAGCTATAAGCCTCAGACTCACCCAGGATGCTTGGAGCGTAATGAAGCCATCTGAATGTGCGTGGCCACATTGGCACTGTTGGTGGCGTGACTAATGAAAGTAGCTTTCCCTCGTCTCCCCAGCCCTCAGGGAAACTGAGGACTGGAACCAGGGCTGACAGGGGTTCTCATGAGCTGAGGGCAGCTGCTGGAACATCTCCCTGCAGAGAAGTTCAGAAAGATACACAGAGCAAAAAAAAAAAAAAAAAAAAAAAAAAAA
>NW_007750593.1:6586-8829 GCF_000696425.1 Galeopterus variegatus | reverse complement strand
GGCCCCCCCCCCCCCCCCCCCCAGAATAAAAACTATAAGAAGAAAAGGACAAGGATTTCTGCAGAATGTGGGAATAAAACACATGATCAAGGTAGGGGCTCCTTGCTGTGCCCCCTTCTCTTCTCCAAAAAGATGAGTTTTAACTGCTCTGGTACAAGGAACCTACCCTCAAACTTAAGAAGTGGTGGATATTTCTTCACTGTGTCATTCTTATTAATTTTCATATGAAATCCAAAATCCAATGTCCAGCTTTCAGAGTCCTGCAAGTGCCCCTGTCCGTCCCTCGGTCCACTCCCCATAGCCCCCATGGACAGCCATGTCCCCGCCACACTCCTGCCATGACAGCCCCTAACTGCTACCCTGCCCACCTGCACCCACGAGGTCTGACCCACCGCTCTCTCCATCAGCCTGTCCTGCCTCAAACATTCACTGACCTTTTTTCCCCCAGTCAATTAAAACTTTAAATATTTACTAAAATCCTATCAGCCACAGTGGCAGGCCTGGAAGGAATACAGAAAGAAAAGAAAATAGTTTATACCCTGGAGCAGTCTGGTTGTATATTTACTCTCCAACCCCTCAGCACCTGTACTCTACATCAGTGTCGAAGAGGTGACACGTTGCTTTTCTAAGTGTGTGTGTGTGTGTTCTGTCCTTACAAGCCAGCTTTCCATGCACCATCTAAAATAGTGTCTCCAAAGAACCCAGCACGTAGCTCTGCAGACACTGGAATCCCTTTGTCCTCTAACCATGGAAAAGGGCCCAAATTTTTGTTTTGTGATGTTTTGATATTCATGATATTTCACAACTTTTGTGACTTGGGCATCAATCCATCAAAATGGGTTCCTCGATGGCCAGGGGAATGGGTGTGTGGGTGTGGAGGAGGGGGTGTCTGTCTGTCTGTCTCCCTCCTAGACTACGAGAGTACTTCAAAAAGTTCATGGAAAAATAGAATTAAAAGGTAATACAAATCTTTCCGTGAACTTTTTGAAGACCCTTCTATAACCAGCCAGACTCCACAACAGGGTCCTGGTGACACGCTGCTGTATCGGGGGTTAACCCTTTAGTTGCTAGCTTGTGCTGAGGTCCCAGAGATCCCAGAGGCGGGGCCTGGGCACTGGAGGAGACTCGGACTCAGGGCAGCAGCTCTGACCAACACATGTGGCAGCGTTTCAATGTTGTTAACATTGGTGTGGCCATGCATATGCAAACCAGCTAAATATCAGCCCTGCTGTTGATGCTACTGAAGATGAGGGTCATGAGGACAACACGTGGGTGGGCTGTGATTCTGAAGAACAGAGCATTGGTGTCTAGGTGGCCTGGGCTAATGCCTACAAGGTGGAACTTTGCTGGAGGGGTCTTTTCAAGAGGGACATTTGAAAAGGCAAAAATTCCAAGGTTGCACCTTTAAGTCCTTCATTCTACTGTAAATCCTAAATCCACCTACAGTCGATCCAGAAAAACATACAAAGTTACTGTGCAAACCTCTCAAAGCTCTGCAGTCTGCAGTCCGGGCTGAGGCAGGTGTGTGAGTTTCCCAAAGCCCTACCCTCTGCTGAGAACCATCAACACGTGTTGCAGGAAACGCGACTCTGACCCAGCATCACCCCACCCAAAAAGGCAATAGCAAGGCCCAGCAGTCTCAAAACTTCCCATCTTGGGATGCAACTGAGGGGTTACAGCAGTGTGTCCAGTCAAGGGCTTCGGTCACCAGCAGAACACCTGCGTGGTATCTCAAGGACAGAAACCATGACAAACAGATTATTAGGAAGTTAGGGACAAAAGCTAGATAGCTCAGAGAGACACCAGACAAAGCCATGGGTGGCATCCACAGACTTCCAGTCATACCATTCAGACACCACCTGCTAAACAGTCAACTCTCTCTACCACGTTACGCTTTACTGTTAGTCTTTCACCAACCCATAATATGCCAAAGGACTAGAAGCATCCAAGTCCAAAGCAAATCAGCATGTGTGTGTGCACGTGTCCCCTCTCACGAACATTTTTATATAGTCACTGATTGTAGTGAACCCCTAAGACAGCAGTGGGAGAAAAGAGGACAGAGAAGGTGGAAGTTATATCAGAAGTCAGAGGAGGGGAGGACCTCTTGCCTGAGTCTTCCGTGGTGTTCTGTGACATAAACGTCCCCTTGGGCCGGCCTGGTGGTGCACTGGAGAGTTCGCCACTTGAGAGTGTGGCGGCGCTCCCGCTGAGGGTTCGGATCCCATGTGGAGACCGGTTCCCGC
>NW_007750593.1:1201-5710 GCF_000696425.1 Galeopterus variegatus | reverse complement strand
AGTAGAACTAGACGACCTGATAATATTCAAGATATCGTCTAATATTTCTCAAGAAGAGACTCTGACATATCTTGTAGTATTTTTCTCAGTCATAGAACAAAGGGGCTTTTAGAAGAAAATAAGGAAGGATATTTAGGGATGTATTTCTTAGATAAGACACTCAAAAGCATCAGCAATAAAGATGGGTACGATACTGAACGATACTGAAGCTAAAAACTGTACAACAAAAGACTCTTTAATTAAACACAATGAAAAGACCAACCACAGACCGGAGAAGAAACATGCCACACACAGAACCAACAAAAAGATGATTATTTAGAATATAAAGAGCCCCTAAACCCATAAGGGCAAGACAAGCATCTAACAGAAAAATGGGCAAAGGATAGGATCAGGTAGATTACAGAAGGGGAAACCCTGAACGGCATGCAAGGATGATCGATCTCACCAGGAATCAGGGTTAAAAGAATTAGAATTAAAAGAATAAGATGTCACTTCTCAGCCATTTAATTGGCAAATATTTAAAGTTTGATAAAAACAAGGGCTGGCAAGAGAGGAACGGGAAGGCAATGTCTACTGGAAAAACCACTTTGGAGAGCAGCTTGGCAATAACTAGTATTGACAATTTCTCTCTCTCTCTCTCTCGATTCCATCAAATCTCTCTCTATATATGTATATGATTGTAGAAAACTTCCCTGTAGGTGCAAAAGAAGACATACCCAAGAACGCACAGAACACAAGTGTAGGTGACAGAGGAAAAATAAAACCCTAAATATCCATCAACAGGAGAGTAAATAAACCACATACTCACACAATGGAATACTACGTAGCAGCTAATACTATACATGTACCAATTTGAATGAATTTCAAAAACATAACATTGAGTGAAAATGCAAACTGCAGACTGTCGGGCACAGCGTGATATCATTTACATACAACTTTTAAATGGCTCAACACAATATATGTGTTTGCATTTGGTATATAAATGGATCGTACACAGGCACGGTTAACTCAAGTTGCTTTAGAGGTTACTGCTTCTGGGAAAGAGGACAGGAGTTGGAAAACAGCACACAGAGAGCCTCAGCTAAATTTTTATTGCTTCAATTATTTAAAATAAAATGAGACCTGAAGCAACTACGGCATAGTGTTAAGATCTGATAAAACTGATGATGGATACTCAACATGCTGTCCCTATTCTTATCTATATGTTTGAAATATTTAAAAATAATCGTGAGCTTCATGATGCTATTTTAAATCCAACAGTTAAGCATTTTTCTCTTTTGTCCCCCGGGCAAAGAAAGACATTGCAGGCAGAGGGAATGGCACAATGGAAGGCCCAGAGGTTCTGGAATACATGGAAAATTCAAGGAACAGCAGTGAGCCCCTGCATCTCGAGTGGCTAAAGGTGAGTCCAGGCGGGTCAGGAATGAGCCCTGAAGGCCACCTGAGGAATGCGGCCTGACCTCATGCCACAGGCAGAGGGGAGCCACCGAGGCTGATCCCCAAAGCAAGTGGCATTGAGAAATTGCTCCTGTTGTCACCACTGCAGCTGCCCACAGGAGACAGAGCTGTGACCTGCAGCAGTCCCCAAGACTACACGGTGGACATAGGGTGAATCACTGTCTCCTGAGGCCATCAGGCAGCAAGGTAAGGGAGGGTTTGGGACAGTTTTTATCAAGGCCCTGGACTGTGACCTATAAGGGGCCTGGGAGCTCTTCTCCCATCAGGGCCCTGGGACTCTGCCACTGCTGCCTCTTTGCCTCTGTCTGAGCACAGCAGAGGACGTTTGTGTCTGGCTCCAGATCCCATCCTTCTCCCACACACACTAAACAAGCATGGACCACAGACTCCAGCCAGCACAGTCTCTGCAGGACAGCTCCCCAGCTGGCTCCTTTTGGCCTAATGAGCCTGGGTGTCCTCAGGCTTCCCAACCTTCCTCTGGCTCCAGCCACCATGGTCATTCCACCTCCTGGCTCCCTGCTGATCTCTTTGGGAATAGCACCCCCAAGTCCTTCAGACTCAGGAAATACTGACATGAATGGGTAACACAGAAGAAATTCCTCACTACTGGATTATTATTTTCCTGGCAGGTATATTCCAGCACAGGAACAGCAGCTTGATAGGGCTCAGTGATATTCCGCTTCCCAGTCTGAGTGTCCTGTAGGACCCAAGAACAGGAAAAGGTGGAGATCTAGGATCCATGGGAGGTGAGTTTGGGAGTGGGTACCTTGGGGCAGGCCAGAGTCCTCTATCTTGGAACTCAAGGCACAGATGAAGCAAGTTTCCCTCCAGCTGGTTCTCAAAGTCACATCAGGCCCCCTCCCAGACAGGTTCTGAACTCCCTTGGCCTCCCTCTGGCCCACAGCCTCTAGCCTCCCTCTGGCAGTTCCCTGTAGCTTTTGGGCTTCCTCCCAAGATGGCGTCTTCTGCCTCTCCCAGCTTCTGGAAATGCAGTATTGCTTTTCCCATTGCACCTTTCCACTACAACTGTCTCACTAAAACTTGCCCTGTTGCTCTTCTTCACTCTGCCCCACTCACCTCCAGCCCTAATAGAGCTTTGGGCAGAAATATTAAGATATCGTTAGCCCCTTCTTATCTTCTGAAAATTTTCCCTAGAAGGGGAAAGATAAAATATAATCACATGTCTGCAGAGTGGCATTTCTCCACAGTAATTTTATACACACATGTCTGTATGTATACATATATATACACCTTATTCTAAACAAACCCAAAATGCAGGACCTCAAAATTCCAGGATTTATGAAACAAAACTAACTGTGCAAACCTGAAGTTACAATTTTTGAGAATTTCCACACCAAAGCACGTGAACTAAGGTGTGATTAGCAACTCAACTCTGCAAGTTGCAATGACTACACACTGCCTTCTCCTCCCCAAGAAAAGGAAAATAATCAGAAACTAAAAGTGGACTCAGGAAGCCAGTAGGGATCAGAATAATTCCTATGAATCAAAGAAGTGACCCTTTATATGGGAAAGGAAAAATGCACCATCAGGAAAGAACTCTTGGAAGGAAAAACACTAAAACATTCAGGAGAGTATTTTACTAACCATAATCTTAATCAATGGATCAAACATGTGTTCCAGTCACCTGTTGTGGCACTTACTCTAAGTTTTTGATAAAAATCAATGCAAAGAAAGAATTCATGTTCCAGTCAATCATTAAAATGTAGCTCTTTGGGGCTGCCTGGCTAAGTCAGTCAGTTAGACCACAGACGTGTAACACCAAGGTCAAGGGTTTGGATCCCTTTACCAGTCAGCTGCCAAAGGAAAAAAAAATCTATACATTTTAAATTTAAATTTTGAAAAATGTAGCTCTTCTGCAAAGGGAATCAGGTGATCCTTTTTATTAGTTCATGACCTTTTTTATTGGCCTCACATCAGTATCTGCTTTCTGGCCACGTGCAATATCATTATTTTCTGTGTGATTATTTTCTTGATGCTTGCATGGACGAAAAGAACATGGGTACACCCACAGCAGCAGGACATGGCAAGCTGTCCCCTTCTCCACCTCTGTCACCCCTGGGTATCACAGGCCATTCTAAGATTCGGGAAATAAAATAAACAAACTGAGAGAGGGAGAGAAAAGTGAGGCAGACAATAAAACTCCTTCAAATACAATGTATGGTGGGAAACAAAATTTGAGGTAAGAAGCCATGTCTCCATATCAAAAGCTCCTCAAAGTTAGGTCTACAGACAGTTTACCAATCCCCAGCAATAAGTATAGAAACTGAGAGTAAGTACTTAGAATCTTTTGCAGCAATATGAATAATTTTATATCAACTACTCTTAATAATAATAAAAAAGTTGGGGACCGAGGAGGTAGGCCTCGCTGCCGCCAGACTCCATCCCCAGCCCGGCCAAGTGCACACCAACCAGAGAGGCACCCCGCCAGAGAGGCGCCCCACTGGAGAGGCCTGAGATCTGTGGAGAACACGTGCCCTGCAGCACCAGCGTGCAACTGAGCACATAGGCCTCACCACCACTGAACCCCATCCCCATCCCAGCTGAGTGCACACTGACCAGAGAGGTGCCTCCCTGGAGAGGCCCAAGACCCAAGGCGACCACATCCTCGAGGCGCCAGCGGGCAAACGAGCAGACACTGAGGAAGCCATGCCAAATTGGCAGCCCCATCAGCATCCTAGCCAGACAGTAATGTCGAACCAGAGGACCGTGAAATCCCCTGCCACAATGACTAAACATCAAAGGAAAGATACCAGAAATATGAAAAATCAAGAAAGTACACCAACACAGGGTAATAACTCTCAAGCACTAAATCCTATAGAACAAGAAGCCCTTGAAATGTCTGACAAGGAATTTCGAGTGATAATTCNGCTAACAGAATACAGCAACACATACACAAAATTTAACACCATGATCAAGTGGGATTCATCCCAGGGATGCAAGGTTGGCTGAACATATGCAAATCAATAAGTGTGATACACCATATCAATAAAATCAAACACAAGGACCATATGATCATGTCTATAGATGCTA
>NW_007750593.1:0-201 GCF_000696425.1 Galeopterus variegatus | reverse complement strand
AGATGCTAAAAAAGCATTTGATAAAATTCAACACTTGTTCATGATAAAGACTCTCTACAAGTTAGGTATAGATATAAAGTATCTCAACATAATTAAAGCCATATATGATAAATCCACTGCCAGTATCATCCTGAATGGATAAAAGCTGAAAGCTTTTCCTTTAAGAACAGGAACTAGACAAGGATACCCACTCTCACCACT
>NW_007750592.1:0-9926 GCF_000696425.1 Galeopterus variegatus | reverse complement strand
GGTTGCGATCCCGTTACCGGTCAGTAAAAAAGACAAAAAGGAAAAAAAAAAAAAGAAAATCTTTCCTATCTTAAGATTAGAAAGATACTCAAGCATAGTTCTACTAAAAGTTTTATGTTTACCTTTTGACATTTAAGTACTTAGTCGACCTGGAGTTGATTTTTGTATGTGAGGTGCTGTATTGATTCAGCTGTGCTCCTTCTATATTCTTTTTTTGCAGCACCTTACTCCCTCCTCCACTGATCTTCTATGCCACTTCTGTCATATGTCTAAACTAGAGAAATGTTTTGACCTCTTTCTGTGGTCTCTAGTCCATTCCAATGGTCAATTTTACTGTCCCTGAGTCAGAACTGTCTGTAGAGTCAACAGAATCTATAAATTCAAAAATAAGTCTTGATATTTAAGAGAGAAAAATCCTCTTCTTAGTCTCCTTCAGTAGTGTCTTGGCTATGCTTGCCCCTTTGTTTTTCCATTTAAATGGTAGAATCAGTTTGTGAAGTTCCAAAAAATATTCCTCTAGGTGTTCTGTTTGGAATCGCATTGACTTTACAGCTCAATTTGGGAAAAATTTACTTGTTAATAAATGCAAGTCTTCTTATCCACAAAAGTAGATATCTCTCTATTTGTTTAAATCTTTTTTAATGTTTTCAAGAAAGATGTAGAGTTTCTTTACACAAGTCTTGCACGTCTTTTGTTATTTTTCTTACTAAGTACTAATTTTAGTTGCTATTGTAAATACTATCTTTTTTAAAGTGCATTTTCTGATTGCTTATTGATGAAATGCAGAATGAATGTATTTTTTAAAAATACATGAGATTGGAGGTTTTTTTGCAATTAAACAATGTCACAAATTGGTCTTGGATGCTATTTAAAATCTTGTTGCTTTGGCAGCTGGAGAATTTTTACATCTTATTGACAAGTCTGCTGCTCTGTTCTTTTTCAGAAATACAGATACCAATTGAAAAATTAGTGGTATTGTTATTTTTAATTGTCATGGATTGCTGAATCAAAGCAGCTCAATATGATGCAAATGTAATGTTATTTCCTGCAAGAATCAACTCATCCTTTTGGGCTTCAGGTACTGAGCAAGAAATACCTGGCCGCATTTATACTCTGCAGATGTATATTTCCTCTAAGGGATTTCAGATTTCAATAAATGACCCACTCTTCTGAATAATCACTTTGATAAGAAAGTGAGGACACACAGACCTAACTTCACCTGCCAACGGAAGTCCATGTGACACCTCAGACTGTGGGCAGAACATGACTATAGATAGGACAGTAGCCAGTTACTTTTCATTTCCCCACCATTTGGCAACACAGAGCTTCTCCATTTTCTTTCCCACATTGATGGGGTTAAATTTTTCAGCTGGGTTCCTCTAGGGCATTCACTACAACTGTGCAGCTTTTTATAGTTTAACCCACCTCTTCTAGGGTGTCAGATGTCTGAGTGCAGAGAACTGTCTTCATTCTCTCACTAGATGCAGAGAGTGAAATTCAATATCATTTTTAATTGATCTTATATCTTGCAACTTGAAAAGTTCTATTAGTTAAAATAATGTGTAGATATATATTAAAGTATTTTTAATTTTTTAAATTTGAAAATATCAAAAATTGCTTTGACATGATGATTTCCATTCCTTTGGGTATATACCTAGTAGTGAGATTGTTGGATCACATGGTAGTTCTATGTGTAGTTTTTTGAGAAACCTCCATACTGTTTTTCATAATGGCTGTATTAATTTACAGTCCCACCAACAGTGTAGAAGAGTTCCCCTTTCCCTTCATCCTTGCCAGCATGTTATTGTCAGTCTTTTAACAATGGCCAGTCTAACTGGGTTGAGATGATATCTCAATGTGGTTTGGATTTACAAATGGGAATCATCATGTCAAATGGATACCTGCACTCCCATGTTCATTGCAGCTCTATTTACAATAGCCAAAACATGGAACCAACCTAAATGTCCATCAACAGACAACTGGGTGAGAAAAATACGGTATATCTACACAATGGAATAGTACTCAGCCATAAAAAGAATGAAATTCTGCCATTTGCAGCAACATGGATGAGCTGGAGAAAATTATGTTAAGTGAAATAAGCCACACTCAGAAAGAGAAATACCACCTGTCCTTACTCATAACTTGGTGTTAAGAAAGAAGGAAAGATAGGAAGGAAGGAAGGAAGAAAACAAAAGAAATAAAGATGGAAAGACAAGACCACAATAATACGTTGAACTTTCAGAAGGGGAGAACAAACCTAAGGATGCTAGAGATGGGGGAGGGAGGCGGGAGAGTTGCGGAGTGATAGGGCGGGTAAGGAGTATAAAGAAAAATTACACCTTGTAATAATGAATAAGCTAAAAAAAGTGTTGTAAAAAAGATATAAATCAAAAATAATTACAAATTGGTCTTGGGAATTTAGAATCTTTGGGGATTTTAAATTTGGTGATACGTCATCTGTAAAATAATAACAACTTATTTCTTCCCCTTGTATCCTAAGCACTTCATTCCTTTTTCTTGTCTTAATGTGCAGGCTAAGACTCCACTCAGTCAAATAGAAGTGGTGATCATAGGCATCTTTTATTACTGCTAATTTTGAAGGAAATACACCCAATACCCTGCCATTTAAGTTGGGTTTTGTTAACCTTCATCAGGTTAAGGAAGTTCTTTCTATCACTAAATAAGTTTTTGTCATAAATTTCTGTTGAACTTTTAAAATTCATCTACTCATAGGATTTTTTTTTTCTTCTTAATGTGTTACCATAGTGAGTGATAAAGAATTTCTAATATGAAACTATTTTAGCATTTCTGGATATTGCATGGAAACAGTTCATGGTATATATGTTTTGATATCTTTATAGATTTGGTTTGATAATCTTTTGCTTAGCACTTTTTCATCTGTGGGCATGGATCAAATAGAGCTGTCATTTTCCTTTCTCCTCCTGTTTCCTTTGTTTCAGCATCAAGATAATATTGAAGAATAGGAGACTGTCCTTTCTTATTCTATTATCTGGAATAGAGTGTATAAAATTGCAATGACTTGTTTCTTAAATAACTGGTAGATGTCACTTGTAAAACCATCTGGGTCTGGTGTTGTCTCTGTGTGCAATTTTTCTAATTCAGTCTTCTGTGAGCTTTTGTTCTAGAGATTTGTTCATTTCCCCTAGGTTTTATAATTTTTTGACAAATGGTTATGAGTGGCATTCTCTTGTCTTTATACTATTTGTTTTAGTTGGAATTACTTTCCCTATTATATTCCTGACATCAGTTATTTGTGACTTTTTTTCTAGTTAAATCTTGTGAATTGTTTGCCAACTTTTTAACTGTTTCAAAGAACCAATGTTTGGGCCGACCCCGTGGCACACTCGGGAGAGTGTGGCACTTGGGAGCACAGTGGTGCCCCCGCCACAGGTTCGGATCCTATATAGGGATGACCGGTGTGCTCACTGGCTGAGCATGGTGCGGGCGACACCACGCCAAGGGTTGCAATCCCCTTACCGGTCACAAAAAAAGCCAAAAAAAAAAAAAGAACCAATGTTTGAGACTGTTGATTTTCTTACCCTATCTTTTTTTCTATTTTATTTACCTTTACTCTCATTTTAGGCGACACCACGCCAAGGGTTGCAATCCCCTTACCGGTCACAAAAAAAGCCAAAAAAAAAAAGAACCAATGTTTGAGACTGTTGATTTTCTTACCCTATCTTTTTTTCTATTTTATTTACCTTTACTCTCATTTTATCAGCATCTATCTTCTATTTGCTTTGGTTTATTCCAATGTTCTTTTACTAATTTTTTAGCTGCATACTTAGTTTATTAATTTATAGGTCTCGCTTCTGTATAACAGTGGTTATAGATAAATTTCTCTTATACCACCACTTTCACTCCATTGCACATTTTGATATGCATTATTTTAATATCATTCAGTTTTGGATATTGTTAAAACACCATTTTGATTTCTTCTTTGAATCTTAAATTATTAGGCATTAAAAAGTTCCAAACGTATGGGGATTTAAAGACACCTTTCCATTTTTAAATTTTACCTACATGCTTTTCAGTCAAAATAAATGGTTTTTATGACACCTACTTGTTAAATTTGTTGAGACTTGATGTGTGGCCCATACATAATGAATTTTATGATTATTTATTGTGTGCTTAAGAATAATGTATGTTTTTTATTTCTTAAATTTTATATGAGATTAACAGTCCAGTGTGTTAATTGTAATGCTCAAATCCAAATCTTTACTGATAGATCTTCCTGACTTATCAATACTTGAGAGGGGTGTTGAAATCTTACATTATGATAATGTATTTGCCAATTTCTTGCTGTAGTTCTATCAGATGTGTTCCTTATATTTGATGTACGTTTAAAGTAAAACCATATATTTTAGAAGATTATATCTTCTCAGTAAAATGAACACTTTGTCATACGTAATGATTCTATCCATACTGATACTTTTTGTTTTAAAGTCTGTTTGGTTTGACATTAATACAATTACAACAATTTGTGATTGGTTAGTTAGATGCCTGATACTTTTCCATCCTTCCTGTCCCTCCCCTGCCCCAACATTTTATGTATTTATGCTTAAGCAGTGATTTCCACAAACACTATATAACTAGGTTTTTAAAAATACAATTTGACATCCTTTGTTGAGTTTATTGGTATTTACTATGGTTATTAATATAAAAGAATTTCTTTCTTAAGTTTTACTTTTGTTTAGTTCCAGTTTTTCTTTTTTTTTTTTTTTTTCCTTTTTGTCTTTTTCCGTGTCCGGCAACGGATTGCAACCCTCAGTGTCGCCCCCGTACCGGACTGGGACCGGCAACGGGATCACAACCCTCGGTGTCGCTCCCACACCTCACTCAGCCAGTGAGCGGGAACCGGTCCGTATGTCGGATCCGAACCCTTGGTGGGAGTGCCTGCCGCGCTTCCCAAGCGGCGCACTACAGCAGTGCGCCACCGGGCCGGCCCCTAGTTCCACTTTTTCAATATTCCATTTTTCTCCTTTCTTACTTAAAAAATTAATATCTCTGTCTCACATATAACAAAAAGAACCTTGGTGTGCTTTTATATCTCTTGGTCTCCTCTCCTCCACCCTCCATAATGATGACATTTCCTGTAGATCTTCAGTCTTCATTCTGGATTACTATGAACATACTTAATGTTTGTCTATTCTTTGGCCTTTTTAAAAAATATACAGCCACACATTTTACTGAGGTAATTTGTCACCTTTATTTCCCATACTTGTCACAGAATTTTCCTGTGGTTTTTCTCTCTTTTTATTTTAATTCTTCCCCCCAATGTGTTTTCAATTTGGGTTTTCCTGTATTAAGGCTTCTGAGGATATGTCTGCAGGAAAATATTTTCATGCCCCTTCATTTTAATTTCATTTAGAAGTACATAAATTCTAGGATCAAAGAGATTTTTCGTTGATGCTTTAAATTTTATCTCATTCTTTTCTGCATACACTATTGATGTTTAGAAATCTTACATCATTCTGAATCTCACACATTTGTAGGTAATCCGCTCATTCCCCTTGGAAACTTTTACAATTTTCTCTTTGGGGAGCGCATCTCACAGGCCAGTGGGAGGGGAGGAGGCATCAGGGCAGCGCCCTCAACCAGCAGGTGGAGCAAGAGCAAGAGGGAGGGACCTGTGGGCCAAAGACTCAACGGGATCCAGGGCGTGACCCAAGCAGGTGCCCTCGGGGAGTTCTGACTGGTGGGTTCAGAGAAAGCAGGTGTGAGTTCTGTGGAGTCAGGCTGGGACTGAGAGGTGGTCTCTGCAGAATATCTGCACAGCCCATGTGGGGTACGGGAGTCATGGGGGAGGGCATCAAGCAGGTTGTGTCTATATGTCCCACAGGGGGTGGTCACCAGGAGGCAGTTGTATAAGGAAGATGTGTGGGTGAACCACCTTGAGGAACTGGGAGGATGTGGAGAGATAGAAACTGTGTCAACACTGACTAAGCCTGTTTCTGGTATGAAAAAGTCCAATTTGCATTCAAAATGGATGCCAAGTGTCTTAGTCTGTCTTATCTCATATATAACAGAATACAGGAAACTGGGCAATTTGTAAAGAAAAGAAATTTACTGCTTACAGTTCTGGAGGGTAGGAAGTCCAAGGTCAAGGGGTCACATCTGGTGAGGGCTTTCTTCCTGGTGGGGACTCTCTGCAGTGTCCCTGAGTCAGCACAGGGTATCACATGGTGAGAGGGCTGAACATATTAACACGCTTTCCTCATAAAGCTATGTAATAGCCCGTTAATCCATTAGCCCACTGATCCATTAATCCTAAAAGGATTAATCCACTCATGAGGGTATAGCCCTCATAATCCAGTTACCTCCTAAAGGCTCCACCTTTCAAATCCATAATGGCAATTAAGCTTCAACAGGAGCTTTGGAGCGACAAACGTTCAAATCATATCACCAAGGGAACATGAAATTGTAAGAATTCATTACATCGTGCCTGCTTCTTTGTTCCTGCTGTGACTCCCTTCTCTCCTCTTTGCTCAGGGTTCCAGGGAAACACCATGGCCAGACAGCACCCCAAACCAAGTGTCCCCCACTGGGGATGCCCCTCCCTCAGAGGAACAACAGGAGCTCCATTACGCCTCCCTCAGCTTTCACGAGATGGAGTCGAGGAAGCCTCAGGACCAGGAGGTTACAAGCACCACGGAATATTCAGAGATCAAGACAAGCAAGTGAGGACTCACCCAGAGCTCAGTCCTGGCTGGAGGAATCACAGCCTGTCTGGGAGAAAGAAGTCAGAGACTAACTGTTGAAGCACAAAGAACCATTGTGACAATTTTAACATTAACTACTGTGTGAGTGTCCCCAGATAGAGCAGAAAAAAGAAAGGTGATGGAATTAGAGAGACTTGAGCTCAAACCCAGGCTCCAGCACTTTCTGAGCCATTGCTATCAAGTGATTTGCTTCATCTCTCTTTGCCTCAGTTTCCCATCCTGTAAATCAGAGGTTATGTGTCCTACTTCAAAGACTGTTGTGAGAATTAAAGAAATCAACACATGGAAATCAACCAAACAGGAAACTGGGCAATTTGTAAAGAAAAGAAATTTACTGCTTACAGTTCTGGAGGGTAGGAAGTCCAAGGTCAAGGGGTCACATCTGGTGAGGGCTTTCTTCCTGGTGGGGACTCTCTGCAGTGTTCCTGAGTCAGCAGAGGGCATCACATGGTGAGAGGGCTGAACATATTAACACGCTTTCCTCATAAAGCTATGTAATAGCCCATTAATCCATTAGCCCACTGATCCATTAATCCTAAAAGGATTAATCCATTCATGAGGCTATAGCCCTCATAATCCAGTTACCTCCTAAAGGCTCCACCTTTCAAATCCATAATGGCAATTAAGCTTCAACAGGAGCTTTGGAAGGACAAACGTTCAAATCTTATCACCAAGGGAACATGAAATTGTAAGAATTCATTACACCGTGCCTGCTTCTTTGTTCCTGCTGTGACTCCCTTCTCTCCTCTTTGCTCAGAGTTCCAGGGAAAAGCCCTGGCCAGACAGCACCCCAAACCAAGTGTCCCCCACTGGGGATGCCCCTCCCTCAAAGGAACAACAGGAGCTCCATTACGCCTCCCTCAGCTTTCACGAGATGGAGTCGAGGAAGCCTCAGGACCAGGAGGTTACAAGCACCACGGAATATTCAGAGATCAAGACAAGCAAGTGAGGACTCACCCAGAGCTCAGTCCTGGCTGGAGGAATCACAGCCTGTCTGGGAGAAAGAAGTCAGAGACTAACTGTTGAAGCACAAAGAACCATTGTGACAATTTTAACATTAACTACTGTGTGAGTGTCCCCAGATAGAGCAGAAAAAAGAAAGGTGATGGAATTAGAGAGACTTGAGCTCAAACCCAGGCTCCAGCACTTTCTGAGCCATTGCTATCAAGTGATTTGCTTCATCTCTCTTTGCCTCAGTTTCCCATCCTGTAAATCAGAGGTTATGTGTCCTACTTCAAAGACTGTTGTGAGAATTAAAGAAATCAACACATGGAAATCAACCAATAGATGTTCTGTCACACAGCATGTGCTCAGTGTTTGCTGGTCTTTCTTCTTTGAGCAGAAAGGTCCTGCTGGCAAGCTCTCCTGAGGCTGCAGGTGACCAGGCACAGAGAACAGGACACTGGCACATCGGTGTCACTCCCTCTCTCAGAGCTATTCAAAGCCTCCCAAAGAAAGACCAGCCCTTCAGCCTGGCATTTGGTTCATGATGTGGCATCTTGTATACTCTCCAGGGCCATCTCCTCACCCCACTTTTACCTGTCAGTTCTTCCAGCACATCCCCACTCCTGCAGTCCCTTCCCCCTCTCATTCATTAGACCCACAGGGTTTTTTCCAACAGCCAAAGAGCTGAGTCTGACTTTTTCTTGACAAACCCGTTCATGGCTTTGTGGTCTTAGATGATACATCACAAGCACCTTCCATTGGCATTTAAAGCCCTTCATGATCTCTCGGCTGTCAATTCATCCATCTTCTCCTTTTGGCCATCCTTCCTCAAACCTTCCATGTTGTTTCATACCATACTCTCTTTGCAATTTGAGATCCCTACTCCTGAAAGCCATGCCACCTTGCTGTCATCTGACTTATACCATCTTGGTCTTTAAATCTGAGTTAATTAGTGTACTTGGGTTGAGAGGTGGACTGAAGAAAAGCTCATTTTCTCCTTCCTCTGAAGTTAGAGTCATGCACTACATAACAACGTTTCAGTCCGTGACAGACTGTGTCTGTGATGGTGGTCCCATAAGATTATAATGGCTATCCCATTTAGTCTAGGTGTGTAATAGCCTGTACCACCCAGGTCTGTGTAAGTACACTCTACGATGTTCACACAATGATGAAATAGCCTAACGACGCATTGCTCAGAAGAACATATTTCCATTGTTAAGTGACTCATGACTATGAAGATAGAGAAGACCAAAAGTAAAAGGTGATAAAATTGTACATTACACCAACATTAACAAAAGGAGTGACACAGTCCTATTTTGTCATATAAAATACACATTACTACATTGTTACATTTATATGAAGTTTTAAAACAGCCATTCTTGTTTAAGAATATATACACAGGTATGCTTATAGGCAAAGGCAGGGGAAAAAAAGATGATCTAAAATTTCAGTGTCATGTTAATTCATTAAGAAGAAGGTTGGATAGGATGGGAAACAAAGAGGGACTCCAAGGATCCCAGAGTTCCTTCATGTTCTATTTCTTGACCTGAGAAGCTGTTATACAGTGTGAATGGTAAAATACGCAAATGATTTGCAAACTAGGAAATGTCTGATGCTTTGACTGTGATCTTTTGTTGTAAATTTTGAAGAAAAAATAATTTTCTTAAAAGAGATTATGACAAAAGTTTAAGTAAAGTCAACCTTCTTACCAAAAATCCCGGTAGATTTGACATCAAAATTGAAAATATTTTGATAACGGACACTTCATCCCAGCTCCCCAAAGCCGTTCATCCCCCTCACAAGACTCAAGGGCTCCTCAGGGCAATAGTGTCCCACCCATTTCATAGATGAGAAAACTGAGGCTCCTCACAATGCCCTCCCTGGTTCACTCCTAAGTTAGTGCCAACTCTGCTTGTTCACTTTTGTATCTCCACCACTTAGCTCTGTGCTTAGTCAAGGAAAATCTCAACATTCATTTATGAATGTTCAAAGGAGCTCAGCCTCTCCCATAATATAGTTTAATTTGTGAAGCAAATTCCTATACTGCTGGTTGCAATGAAAAAACATGCAACATGCAAACAACTAACAGAGTTTCCAGGACAGAAACTATGTTGATACATTTTACCATACTTCTTGTTATTATCATTAACCTCGGCAAAGTCTTTGCGCTTATCCTAAACTTCTTCCATAGTACCGTGCTTCTCCATAGATGGCCTAACATTCTCCAAAAGCTACCCC
>NW_007750591.1:6616-9928 GCF_000696425.1 Galeopterus variegatus | reverse complement strand
TTTTTTTTTTCCCAAGCTTTTATTTGCATTTATTTTATGCTAAATTTATTCTCATGCCATTAGCTTTTTTTTGCCTTCAGTTTCTTCTTGAATACCTTTTTCTTCTGTGCAACCTCCTCTTCTGGTTTAAGAACAATTTGTTCCTTTTCAGTAAGGATCATCTCAATGTGGCAGGGGGAGCTCATGTATAGGTTAATCTGGCCATGAGCTGTGTAAGTGCCGTGTGGTGAATCTTGGGTGCTTTGTTCACCTGGATCTGCTCAATGATGAGAGAATCTACATCCAAACCCTTAAGTTCAGCATTGCTCTCTGCATTTTTAAGCATGTGCAGCAAAAATTCAGCACTCTTTTTGGGCCACCGACCCTGTGTCCAGCCCTACTGTTTGGCCAACTCCACCAGTGTTAACGACAGAAGGGTACAAACAACAAATAAAGTTAAACCACATCCAAACTGTAAAAAGCAATAGCCAAGGACAAAATAAACCACAAAAGTAACTTTACAATGGCCTGAACACATGACAGCTGGGACCCAAACTGGGATTAGACACCCCACTATGCTCAGCCATAAACCCAAGCGGCTAGCCAAAAAAAGCCGCTTGCCAGAGTACTACCGGCAACAGCTCCAAATTCAAAGGACTTGGTGGTGCTTCACATCCCTCTAGAGGAGTCTGTTCTATAATCGATAAACCCTGATATACCTCACCATCTCTTGCCAACTCAGCCTGTATACCGCCATCTTCAGCAAACCCTTCCAAGGCACAAAAAGCAAGCACAAGAATCCACATAAAAATGTTAGGTCAAGGTGCAGCCCATGAGATGGGCGAAATGGACTACATTTTCTAACCCAGAACAACCCACCCACGATAGCCCCCATGAAAACTGGAGACCAAAGGAGGATTTAGCAGTAAACCAAGAATAGAGAGCTTGACTGAAAAAGGCCACGAAGCACACACACACCGCCTGTCACCCTCCTCAAATGCCTCTGCAGACGAAATCTTTACCAAAGGTGCTACCAACAGAACTAGAGGAGACAAGTTGTAACAAGGTAAGTGTACTAGAAAGTGTACTTGGACACACCAAAGTGTAGCTTAACCCAAAGCATCTGGCCTACACACAGAAGATTTCACACCAACTGACCACTTTGAACCAGCCCTAGCCCAGACAACCCAAACATGAAAAAAGAACTCAACTCTAAACCAAACCATTTAAACACTTTTAAAAGTATAGGAGATAGAAATTATCCACAGGTGCTAGAGAGACAGTACCGTAAGGGAAAGATGAAAGAACAAGCTCCAGTATCAAATAGCAAAGCTTCCCCCTTGTGCCTTTTCCATAATGGGTTAACTAGAATAATCTTGACAAAGAGAACTTTAGCCAAAAACCCCCAAACCAGACGAGCTATTCACCGGCAGTCACAAGGACAAACTCATCTACGTAGCAAAATAGTGAGAAGACCTATAAGTAGAGGTGAAAAGCCAACCGAGCCTGGTTGTCCAGTGCAGAATTTCAGTTCAACTTTAAATTTACCCAAAGAACTCACTACTCCAAATGTAAATTTAAATGTTAGTCTAAAGAGGTACATCCCTTTAGACACGGGACTCGACCCCCCGTAGAGAGTAAACTGCCAACCATCATTGTTGGCCTAAAAGCAGCCACCAATTAAGACAGCGTTCAAGCTCAACAACCACAGAGATTTAATTCCTACACCTGCACCAAACTCCTAGCACCCAACTGGACCAATCTATACTTATATAGAAGAAATACTGTTAATATGAGTAACAAGAACTCCGTTCTCCCTGCATAAGCCTACATCAGACCGGAGGCCCACTGATAGTTAACAGTACAATAAAAACTGTCCAACCAAAATCCACTTATATCTTATCTTCAATTGTTAACCCAGCACAGGTGTGCACAAAGGAAAGATTAAAAGAACCAAAAGGAACTCGGCAACTATAAACCATGCCTGTTTCCCAAAAACATCACCTCTAGCATTACAAGTATTAGAGGCACTGCCTGCCCAGTGACACAGTTCAACGGCCACGGTATCCTGAGCATGCAAAGGTAGCATAATCATTTGTTCCTTAATTAGGGACTTGTATGAAAGGCCACATGAGGGTTTTACTGTCTCCTGCTTCCAATCAGTGAAATTGACCTCCCCATGAAGAGGCAGGGATACAAAAATAAGATGAGACGACCCTATGGAGCTTTAATTAACTAGCTCAAGCAAAATAACATAAGCCTAACCCAGGCATTAGAAACAAAGCCCTCTGAGGCAAAAATTTTGGTTGGGGTGACCTTGGAGTAAAAGAAAACCAAATGACTATGGCCTAGACCAACCAGTCAAAGCAACACAATAACCAATTGACCCAAAACAACTTGATCAACGAACAAGTTACCCTAGGGATAACAGCGCGATTCTATTTTAGAGTCGCTATCGACAATAGAGTTTACGACCTCGATGTTGGATCAGGACATCCCAATGGTGCAGCCACTATTAAAGGTTTGTTTGTTCAATGATTAAAGTCCTAAGTGATCTGAGTTCAGACTGGAGCAATCCAGGTTGGTTTCTATCTATTACTGCATTTCTCCCAGTACGAAAGGATGAGAGAAATAAGGCCCATTTCAAAAAGCACCTTGGACCCCAATGAATGAGATAATCTCAATTCAACCCATCCCCACACGCCCCACCCAAGAGCAGGGCTCGTTAGGATGGCAGAGCCCGGCAATTGCATAAAACTTAAAACTTTACAACCAGAGGTTCAACTCCTCTTCCTAACAACATGTACTCCATTAATATACTTCTACTCATTATTCCCATCATACTCGCAATAGCATTTCTCACTCTCGTAGAACGAAAAACACTCAGCTGCATACAACTTCGCAAAGGACCCAACACTGTTGGCCCCTTCGACCTTCTTCAACCCTTCGCCGATGCAGTAAAACTATCCATCAAAGAACCACTCCGACCACTAACATCAGCTACCTTCCTATTCATTACTGCATCTGCACTGACCCTCACCCTAGCACTCACCATATGCGTGCCACTACCAATACCCCACCCCCTAGCCAACCTAAATATAGGAATACNTTTTACTTATGTTTATTTCTTTGTTGCCAGAATAAATGATACATAGTTTTAAAATTATTCTTTCTAAATATTTGTTGTTCATGTAAAATGTGATTGACTTTTAATCTTGTATTCACCTAACTTTCTAAATTTTCTTATTCTAATAATTTGTAGATTCTAGACACAATTGTATCATCTATAAATAATAAGTTTTATTTCTGCCTTTCCTATCCTTGTGTCTTTTT
>NW_007750591.1:2047-3884 GCF_000696425.1 Galeopterus variegatus | reverse complement strand
CCTCAAACTCAAAATATGCCCTAATTGGAGCCCTATGAGCAGTAGCCCAAACAATTTCATACGAGGTCACCTTGGTCATCATTCTCATGGCAGTCCTACTTATAAACGGATCCTACACCCTATCAACCTTCATCATCACCCAAGAATTCATATGACTAATCATCCCATCATGACCACTAGCCATAATATGATTCATTTCAACATGACCAGAAACTAACCAAGCCCTGTTCAACCTGACAGAAGGCGAATCAGAACTTGTATCGGGATTCAATGTCAAATATGCCGCAGGCTCCTTCACCCTATTTTTTTTATAGCTGAATATACCAACATCATCATAATAAATGCCCTTACCACCATCATCTTCCTAGGAACACTTTACGACATCTCTACACCAGAAACTTTCACACTAAACTTTACCGCCAAAACCCTCCTCCTGACAGCCCTATTCCTATGAATCCGAGCCTTCTACCCACGATTCCGATATGACCAACTAATGCATCACCTATGAAAAAACATCCTCCCACTAACATTGGCCTTATGCATATGACACATCTCAATACCCATCCTACTATCAAGCATCACCCTCCAAACCTAAGAAATATGCCTGACAGAAGAGTTACTTTGATAGAGGTCCAAGCCCTCTTATTTCTAGAGCCATGGGAATTGAACCCACTCCTAAGAACTCAAAACTCTCTGTGCTACCTATTATACTATATCCTACAGTAAGGTCAGCTAAACAAGCTATCGGTCCCATACCCTGAAAATGTTGGTTCACATCCTTCCCATACGAATTAACCCCATAACCCTTCTTATTATCCTCATGACCCTACTCACAGGCACCATACTTACAACACTAAGCTCCCACTGGTTAATAATCTGAACCAGCCTAGAAGTAAACATGCTTGCCTTTATTCCCATCCTGATTTAAAAAAAAACAAACCCACAGTCAACAGAAGCAGCCACCAAATATTTCCTCACGCAAACAACAGCATGCATACTCTTAATAATAGCCCTCATAATCTGTGCAACAAACTCAGGACAATGAACAATCACAAACACAAACAACCCCCTAGCAACCACACTACTAACGTTAGCACTAATCATAAAACTAGGCTTATCCCCCTTTCACTTCTGAGTTCCAGAAGTAGCACAAGGAGTCCCTTTAACATCAGGTATAATCCTACTAACATGACAGAAACTAGCCCCCATCTCAATTATATTCCAAATGTCACCACTACTTAACCCCCACATCACCCTAACCACCGCCATCCTGTCCATCCTAGCAGGAGGATGAGGAGGACTCAACCAAACACAACTACAAAAAATTATAGCCTACTCATCAACCGCACACACAGGCTGGGTAATGGCCACCCTCATCTACAACCTACTAATTTACATCATACTTACACTCGCCATGCTCACCATACCGAACCTCAACACCAATCACACAACCTCCTCTCTAGCACTCCTATGAAACAAAACACTACTAATCACCCCCACAATCCTCCCAGTCCTACTGTCACTAGGAGGACTCCCTCCACCCACAGGATTCCTACCTAAGTGAATTAGCATCCAAGAAATGATAACAACAACAACATCGCCCTACCCCATTCACAGCCATCGCAGCACTACTCAACTTACACTTCCACGTACTCACCATATTCCCAGTGACTAACAGCACAAAAACAAAATGACAATTCAAAACACAAAACAAACACTCCTCCTCCCAACATCGGTAATACTGTCAACACTCCTCCTCCCTCTTGCTCCAATCTGCTCCATCCTCAACTAGAAATTTAGGTTAAACAGACCAAGAGCCTTCAAAGTCCTAAGCAAG
>NW_007750591.1:0-917 GCF_000696425.1 Galeopterus variegatus | reverse complement strand
CTCCATCCTCAACTAGAAATTTAGGTTAAACAGACCAAGAGCCTTCAAAGTCCTAAGCAAGTGTCCCCCACTTAGGGCCCTTAGCCCCTAGCAGCCTCAACCACCTTCATCATCCTCATCCTACTCACTGCCCTTGAGCTTGCCATAGCCCTAATCCAAGCCTACAATGTATTTACCCTCCTAGTGAGCCTCTACCTACATGAAAACACCTAATGACTCACCAAACCCACGCCTACCACATAGTAAACCCCAGTCCCTGACCACTCACAGGAGCCCTGTCTGCTCTACTCATAACATCTGGCCTAGCAATATGATTCCACTTTAACTCCAGTGCCCTACTAACCCTAGGCCTGCTAACCAACCTACTAACCATATATCAGTGATGATGAGGCATGGTGCGAGGCCACCATCCAACTGGGCCTGCAATACGGAATAGTCCTATTTATCGTATCTGAAATCTTCTTTGATGGATTCTTCTGAGCCTTTTACTACTCAAGCCTAGCCCCAACTCCCGACCTAGGAGGATGCTGACCACCAGCAGGCATCAACCCCCTCAACCCTATAGAAGTCCCACTACTCATCAGTCCTATTGGCCTCTGGAGTATCTATTACCTGAGCCCACCACAGCCTCATGGAAGGAAACCACAAACATATGCTCCAAGCCCTCTTCATCACAATTTCTTTAGGAATTTACTTCACACTTCTCCAAGCCTCAGAAGACTTTGAGATATCCTTCCCCATTTCTGATGGCATATACGGATCAACATTCCATAGCAACAGGCTTCCATGGCCTGCACGTAATTTTCAGTTCCACTTTTCTCACTATCTGCCTTCTACACCAACTAAAATTCCACTGCACATCCAAGCACCACTTTGGCTTTGAAGCCGCAGCCTGATATTGACACTTTGTAGATGTA
>NW_007750590.1:9635-9929 GCF_000696425.1 Galeopterus variegatus | reverse complement strand
AATTTCCTTTTAATTGCTTATTGGATTAGATCATTCAATGATGTTAATTATTCTACCAATATCTTTGTAAACATCTTTTAAAACATCTTTGTAAAAAGTAAGGTATAGATTTTGCTTTTATCCCAGCCTTATTTTGTCATTTTCATTTTTACTTCTCACTTTTGCTTTTATATCTGTTCTGGCTTCATTTTCTTCACTTTCCTATTTGACAGTGAGAAATTTATTTTTATCCAGCACTTTGCTATCCTGTCTTCATTTCTGTAATTATCCCTGAGCTTTAGAGGTCAGGTAAAT
>NW_007750590.1:7270-7830 GCF_000696425.1 Galeopterus variegatus | reverse complement strand
AGAGAAACAGTGGTATCTCCACTGTTGATCACAGGCCTCTCTGCTGCTCCTTCTTTCAGTCTAGAGGCAGTATAGTATGGTGGTGGAGAACATAGACTTGGAAACCTGGGTTTGATTCACAGTTTTGCTTCTTAAGATTTGTATGAGATTAAATAAATTACATGGTTTCTCTTATTTCCTCATCTGAAAAAGAGTAATGAAGTCTATTCCATAGGGTGTTAGGCTTAAGTAAAATAATTTATATAAATCTTTTAGCAAAATGCCTAGCACTTACATACATATCAATTGCTATTGTGATTTCTATTACGCTATTCATGTCCAAATAATGAAGCCATTATTGTCAGATTTTCCCTCTAGTGCTACAAAAGGTGATAACCATGTCTGAAAATATACCCAGTACAAAGAATTTAACTAATTTCCTTCCAGTCATATTACTCTGATAGGGACACGTATCCTTCCTAGTGCCTTAAACTGGATCCTGTTCAGATATAACAAGTTAGTACAAGTTTGATGTGCTGTTAGGTTTGGTTTGCTAAAATTTATTGAGGACTTTTGCATTA
>NW_007750590.1:4575-5191 GCF_000696425.1 Galeopterus variegatus | reverse complement strand
GCACTGTAGCAGTGCGCCACCGGGCCAGCCCGACTAACAACAATTTTTGATTAAAGTTTATTTTGTCTAATATTAATATAGCCATCTCAGCTCTCTTTTGATTACCATTTGTGTGGAATATCTTTTTCTATCATTTCACTATTAACCTATATGTGTGTTTGGATCTAAAGTGAATCTCTTGTAACATCATCTAGCTAAATTTTTTCTCTTTATCCTTTCTATCAGTCTCTATTTTTTAATTGGTGATCTTGATCCATTTACATTTAGACTGATTACTGATAAGGAGAAGTACTTCTGCCATTTTGCTATTTGTTTTCTACAATATCATTTTTTTGTTATTCAACTCCTTCAATACTGCCTTCTTTTGTGTTTGATGATTTTTTTTCCTGGTGTACCATTTTGATTTGTTCCTCATTTCCTTTTGTGTATATTATTTAGTTATATTCTTGTTGGTTACCAAGGGGATTATAATTCACATTCTAAATTTATAATAATCTAGTTTGAATTGATACCAACTTAGCTTCAATAGCATATAAAAACTCTGCTCCTGTACAGCTGTCTCCCCTTCATGTTGTTATTGTCACAAATTACATCTTTATACATTGTCTGCCCATTA
>NW_007750590.1:2478-2751 GCF_000696425.1 Galeopterus variegatus | reverse complement strand
GCATTTGACCAGCCCTGGGCATGTGCATTTCACTACAGATTCCCCTGTATAGGAAGTAGTCCTTTCAAGCCCTTATTCCTCCAAGAATATTCCTTCCCAGTCTCCTCCTTTGAGGGCTTTTGCTTGCCTCTTTCTCTGTCCCTTTTCCCAGGCGACTATAGGAAGTATATGTCTTTAAATGTTCTCATCGGATGCTGCCTACAAAGCTGGTCCAGCCTGAGGGAGTGAAACAAAGGTCAGTTTCTTTGTCAGTTCTTCAGGGAACTGTCAGTA
>NW_007750590.1:0-395 GCF_000696425.1 Galeopterus variegatus | reverse complement strand
TTTTTTTTCAGAATATATTTTTAGTTTCCAAATTTATACCTAAAGCTCTTCACTCTTCAGGCCACTGATAGTGAAATTGTCTCATCTTTTCTACTCCCAGTGCAAATTCTTCGTACTTTTTATTTTTAGCTCCAGAATCTTTCATACATAATATTTTATTGATTTACAAAATTGGTGGGTCGGTTTGAGTTAAAGAAAACAAATAGTACATAGGAAAAAGCGTGAGATCTGGTATCATACAGATGTGGACCTAAAGCTTGGCTCCATTACTCTTCATTCTGTGTCCTTGGGCGACTGACTCTTTTAATCTCAGTGAGCTTCAATTTCCTTAGGCTTATAGCAGGGATAAATGATGACTGATCTCAAAGAACCGCTGTGAGGCTTAGTAGGTAATA
>NW_007750589.1:9076-9929 GCF_000696425.1 Galeopterus variegatus | reverse complement strand
CAGCATAGACATCAACTCCTTTATGAAACATCCTGGGATATAAACCTCCCTCCTGGGGACCAGTATTTGCAAATCTCGAGGCATGGGCTTCACACTGTCTGGCATCAGCCTGCAGGTCCGCTGGCCTCTGTGCAATGCCCAGTTCTCATCTTGAACCTGAAATGTGCCTTTCACCCATGAGGACTTGGTGGACATCTTGACCTTCCTTCCCTCCTCTGAGATGATGAGCATTTGACTTTAGGGACAGAGCCTGCTGCTTCTCCCATATCCCCCAACACATTTGTGGCCTGAGACAGGTTAGAAATAAAAACTGTTAATAAGAAATGACTATTATCAAACGCCCAAAGGTTTCATGGACACTAGCTCTGGTTATTCAACCAGCCAATGGAGTCAGCATTGTGGTTCCCAGTTTACAGCTGAGGAAATTGAGTCACTACATAATTCTGCCATGCACCCCCCAATCCAGCAGCCCATAAACACTGGTTTATTCATTGAGGCAAGTCCAGATAAGCTTGGCCTTAAGTCCTGTGTTCTCTGCACTATTCACGGTTGGTATTCACAATGAAATGAGGTCTCCAGCCTCTGCCCTTGGTCTCTGCAGTTGCTGAAGANGCTGACCCACGTGAGATCCTCAGAGCAGGACCGTTACGTGTGAGGAATGCCTCCTTGCCTTCTAGATGTAGAATGAAAGTCGCTGCCCTTGGACCCCAAAGTGGCCCCAGCAGGACTGGAGGGAGAAACCTGGGCCTTCCTGGGTTGGGATGAGGCCCGCCTGTCCTTGGGTTCAATGGATCCTGAGGTCACATGGTGAAGGGACATCTCTTGGGAGCACGTATAAGCCAGCCTGTCCCTG
>NW_007750589.1:4783-5585 GCF_000696425.1 Galeopterus variegatus | reverse complement strand
TGCAGCAGAGTCAGAGAGCCGCCAGCAGGGCTGTCCCTCCCTTCAGCAGCCAAAACAGCAGGGGAAGGCTGCACACAAGAGGGACCGGAAGCCCAGAAGGGCTCCCAAGCTGGAGCCCACAGCAGGAAAGGAGACAGGCAAAGAGGAAGAAGGAAGTCTTTCTGGGGAAAGGAGTCGCACATGCAAAGACACCTATGAGAGAGCAGACCAGGAGCAGCTGACAGAAGGCAGAGGTGGAGTCCCCGCAGGAGGGCAGAGTGCANAGCAGACCAGGAGCAGCTGACAGAAGGCAGAGGTGGAGTCCCCGCAGGAGGGCAGAGTGCATGGAGTGGCACGTTCTGTGGAGCAGCATGCCATCCCCAGAGGGGTCGACAGCCCCCCACCCCTGCTGGGAGCAGCTGAGAGGGGAGGAGTGCGTGGTTGGATGACTACAAAGGGCAGCAGGGGGTGGGGGGCAGTCAGCCTCCCGCGTGACGCTGGCCAGGCTGGAGAAGAGGAGGCCAGCTCGGGCTACTGGGGAGAAGGCGCATTTAAGAAGTACTGGTGCTTCTCAATGTACCGGGGGCATTATACCCAAATAGACCCATTGCACGGTGAAAATATTGCTAAGTGGAAAGTGTATTCAACATGCCGAACCTACCGAACACCATGGCTTGGCCTAGTCCACCTGAAATGTGCCAGGACACTGACATCAGCCCACAGCAGGGCAAAGCCACCTAACATGAAGTCTGCTTTATAACGCATATTGGACATCTCATGTGATGTGTTCGATACTGTGCTGAAAGTGCAAACAGAAGGTTCG
>NW_007750589.1:1975-3511 GCF_000696425.1 Galeopterus variegatus | reverse complement strand
GAAGGACAATGTAGCAGAAGAGACAGGCAGCAGGGATCCATGGACACTGGCTAAGCAACAACGGAAACTCTATGAGCAGACGCGCTTAGGGATTTCTGGAGAAGAGAAAGCAGATGGAGTGGGATTGCCGGAGAAACTCAATCACAGAAAAGTGCAAATCCAAAAATGTGTAGAGAATTAGGCTTTCTTTCCTCTGAAGAAAGTCACAGAGAAACTTCTCTGGCAGAGACAACCCAAAACAGGACTGAGCAGGGAGGGGCTGGGGCGAGGCGGGACGGGAGGCTGCTGTGCAGACAGCAGATGAAAGAGCATCCAGGCGACTGTCCCCTCTTCCCACCCGGCCTTCTGCTTCTGCAAAGTGGCTGAGACACTTGCCCTCAGGATGAAGCCCCAGGAAGTTCTTTCTAAACAAAGTAAATGGCCTGCCTGGAGAGGGTCTCAAGGGCAAAGAACATGTCAGGTGGGGGAGAGAAGCCACTCCAAATCTGGGTGGTCCCTGACCTGCATGATGACCCGCACAGAGCAACCCAAAGGCAGGCGGCGCTGACCTTCAGTGAGGCTCAGGCCAAATCCACAAGGAGGGATGGCTCTGTGCGTCTCAGGTGCAGGAGATCCTCAGTGACTGCCCTGGGAGGGCTCACCTCCTCTGCACCCGGCTACTCAGAGTGCAGGCATGGAGCAGCAGCCTGATCTCCCCAAGGAGTGTGTTAGACTCACAGGATCTAAGCTCTGGCACCCACATTTTAACACGATTTCCCCATCCCCTTGGAGTCCTGTGCACACTCCAACTTGGGGAGTGCAGCCAACCTAGGGAAAGGACCATGCTCCTGGTGGTGGCCAGCAGAGTAGTTCATGCCTCCTTGGAGGAGGTGGCCTTGTAGAAAGACTGGGGGCCACCCAGACAGGGACAGAACCCCAACTCTCCTCTTACAGGTCTTGTGAGTTCAGGAAAGTCTCCTGATCCTTCAAAAGCCCCAGTCCCCACTCAGGTGCAGTTGGGAGGACCACATCACCTAGCGTGGGGATCAGTTGGAGAATTAAGCGAAACAATCCTTGCAAAAGAGCAACCCAGGAGCTGATCTGCCTAACACTAAATGCTGTTAGCAAAGGTTATCAGCCACTGACCCCACCCACCTGCCCCTCACCCCATGCTCCTCCCCTCCTGGAGATACGAACCCACTGCCTCCAGACACTGGCTTTGAGATAATCCCTTCCAAGTGTGCTGTGCGGCCACCGTGTCTCTGTGTTTACGCTGACGCCCAGCAGACCCACCTCAGCAGCCCCAGAACTTCTCTGGGAGCTTCTTGAAGGCAGTGGCTTTGTCTTATTCCTGTTAATATCCTGACGCCTAAAAATAGTCTACATATAGAAAATACTCAATAAACATTTGCTAAACAAAAGTATGAAAGAAAGAAAAAGAGCTACCCACTATTAAAACCATGCGTGCACACACATGGCTGTTTCTAGGGTGCAGAAGCCCCTTCTCTCCCTCTGGGTGAGTTATTAGTTAAGATTCTTAGAATTTATAATTTTCAT
>NW_007750589.1:0-599 GCF_000696425.1 Galeopterus variegatus | reverse complement strand
AGACAGGCAGTACTGGGAACTGGAAAGTTCTGGCAAATACGTGAAGGAAGCCAGGGGACTGAGAGAATCCTGTCCAGTCCCCTTCTTTTCCCTGCTGTTTGGAGGAAATGCCGTTGTCTCATTTCTGCAGTAAGAGCTTTCTGCAGGCTGGCGTAGCAAGAGCATCCCTCAGAAGCTGCACTGAATCTTGCTGACCTGGCCCAAGGCCCTCACTGCAGATTAAGAAGCTGCACTGGGAGACAAAGGAGCCGCTGCTGGAAGGCTCTGTGGTGGACTCAGGGAGCAGAATCCCCCTTTCCTACTCGGATCCTGTCCCCTGCTACTGTCTCTTCAGTTCTGTGTTACTCAGCCTCTACCATGTTGAAGACCTTCCTCTGGGTCCCTGGGGTGTGCTGACAAGAGGAAGGGTACTATGGAAAGATTTGTATTACCTTTTAATTCTGTTTCTCCATGAACTTGTTGAAGTCCCTTCTACAAGTAGAATTGCTGCATCCTGGGGTGTGTACACTTCTAGTCTTACCAGCCAATGAGTTTGTTTCCCCCAAAACGACTTCCTTACATTCACCCCACGGGTGGTATTTGAGACTGCCTTTTCATGC
>NW_007750588.1:8210-9932 GCF_000696425.1 Galeopterus variegatus | reverse complement strand
AACAGAGTAACCATTAGTCTTTCAGAGGGAGAGAAGAAATCTAGGGTTATCAGTGGTGGGAAGGGGGAGAGAGAGGGGGATAAGGAGAGACTGGACAAGGGGCATAAGGAATAAGTACAATTTGTAACAATATATATACTAGTAACATTGATTTGATCAACATATGTCAACATTGAACCCCCAAAATATCTATAATCAGTTATGATTCAATAAAAAATAAACAAAAAGTAAATTAAAGAAAAGAAAAAAAAGTTCTTAATTTTAATGATTTCAATCTACCTGTTTTTTCTTTTATGAATAGTGCTGTTTATGTCCTGTATAGGAAATCTTTATCTGATCCAAGGTCATACACATTTTATCTTCTGTTTTCGTCTACAAGCTTGATTATTTTAACTCATGTTTTTTGGTCTGTGGTCCATTTCAAATAAATATTTTTCTGTGGTTTGAGGTAGGGATAAAGGTTCAATTTTTTCTCCACATACATATCCAAATGACACAGAATTATTTACTTTAAAAGTCCCACTAAATTGTGGTGGAGTTTTTGTCATAACTTAGGTGGCCATATACGTATGTTTCTGGATTTTCTATTCTTTTCCATTGTTCTATTTTTCTACTCTCAAACCAGTACCACAGTCTTAGTTACTGCAGTATTGTACTAAGTTTTGGTATCTGGTGGTGTGAGTTTTACAGCTTTGTCCTTTTTCTTCCAACATTGGCTGGGCTGTTCTAGGTTCTTCTTTATATTTTCATACACATTTTAGATTTGGTCTGTCAATTTCATAAAAAACTTGCTGGGATTGGAATTTCTTTAAATCTATACAAAAAGGTAGAGAGAACTGATGTTTAACAATATCAGGTTTCCAACCCATGATTGTTGTATATCCCTCCATTTTATTAGGACTTCTTTAATTTCTCAGTACTATTTTGCAGTTTTCAATCTAGAGAACTTGCATATTTTCCATTAGATTTATTTTTGTTTATATGATGTTTGTTAGTGCTATCATAAATGGTACCTTCAAATTTTTATTTTTCATTTGATGGTTGCTAATAAAGAGAAATACAGTTGATTTCTTGTAAATTGACTTTTATCCTGAACCTTTGCTAAATTCAGTCATAATTTTTAGTTATTATGTACATTAAAAAAATTATAGAAATACAATCATGTCATCTTAGAATAATAACAGCTTTATTTCTTTTTGTGATTGGATATCTTTTATTATTATTATTTCTATATCTGTTGTGATGACTATATTTCTCCTTTATTGTGNCCAGCAGAGACCACAGAAAAGAAGAGGATGTCTCTTTCCACAAAGCCCATTACAGAGTGACAGAAGAAGCATCTGCTCTGTGATAATATTGGGGGACCTGAACACACCTCTCAGCATTGGACAGATCATCTAGGCAACAAATCAACAGAGTAACCATTACTCTTCCAGAAGGAGAGAAGAAATCTAGGGTTATCAGTGGTGGGAAGGGGGAGAGAGAGGGGGATAAGGAGAAATTGGACAAGGGGCATAAAGAATAAGTACAATTTGTAATAATATATATACTAGTAACATTGATTTGATCAACATATGTCAACAATGAACCCCCAAAATATCTATAATCAATTATGATTCAATAAAAAATAAACAAAAAGTAGATTAAAGAAAAGAAAAAAGAAGTTCTTAATTTTAATGATTTCAATCTACCTGTTTTTTCTTTTATGAATAGTGCTGTTTA
>NW_007750588.1:5198-6166 GCF_000696425.1 Galeopterus variegatus | reverse complement strand
ACACACACATGCACATGTACACACACATGCACATACACAGTTTTGTGGTTCTGGGACTGTTTTCCTGGTGAGACCCTAACTGATATGGATTTTGGTACTGAGAGAGGGTATAGAGGAACTGAATTTTAAAAGATGAGTTTTCTGAATTAGTTCTTGGTTTTCTGCAATTGGTTCTTTAATCTTATTAGATTTAAAGGCACTGGTGACTCGATTTTCAGTGGTAAAGAAGGCACTGGTGGTCCATGGTCTGCTGTGGCAACAGGCATATGCAAAATATTGCTGTTAGATACTCTAATCAAATACCCGTTTCTTTTCTTTGGAAGAGATTATGTAAGATTGGTATTATTTCTTTCCTAAGAGATTGGAAGAATTCACCAGCGAAGCTTCTGAGACTGGTGTTTTTTTGTGAGCATGAACAAGTCTTTTTGAAGAAACATTTAAATTGTTTTAATAACATAGACGTTCATATTTAACATTTCTTCTTGTGTCAGTTTTGGTGAATTGTTTTCTAAAGAATGTCCATTTTATTCAAATTTTCTGTTTTATTGGCATAGTGTTGTTCATAATAATGTTGTATAATTTGTAGTGATTTCTCCTTTTTGTTCCTGATATTGGTAATTTGCATTTTCTCTATTATTTTTTGATCAATTTTATTAATTTTTAAATTTATCAATTTCAATCCTTTTTACCAAATTTTTCAAAGGAGCAATTTTTGATTTTGTTGATTTTCTCTATTATGGGTCTGTGTTCTATTTCATTGACTTCCTTCGCATATTATTTATTTCCTTTTACATTTTAGAGGTTTAATTTGCTGTTATTTTTCTCGTTTCTTGGGACTAACTAAAATTAGATCTCTTTCAACATTTCTTCTTTTCTAATATACACATTAAAGCCACAAAATTTTCTCTAAGAACTGCTTTAGCTGTATCAAAAGTTTTTTTTTTTTTTTTTTTTTTCCTTTTGTCTTT
>NW_007750588.1:0-439 GCF_000696425.1 Galeopterus variegatus | reverse complement strand
ATATCTTTTATTATTATTATTTCTATATCTGTTGTGATGACTATATTTCTCCTTTATTGTGTTAATGTTAATCAATCAGTAATTGATCTGCAAATTTGTAACAGATCTTGCATATCTAAAATAAACCCTATTTGATGATCAGTTTTATGTGTCAGTTTGCTAGGCTATAGTCCCAGTTATTCAATCAAACACTAATTCAGATGTTACTGTAAAGACATTTTAAAGATGTGATTGACATCTATAATTAGTTGACTTTTAGTAAAGGAAGTTATTCTTGATAATCGGGTGGGCTTGATCCAATCCCTTGAAAGGCCTTACTAGCAGAACTGTGGGGTCTCTGAGGAAGAAGAAATTCTGCCCTGGATCGCAGCTTCAGCTTCTGCCTGAGTTTCCAGCCTGCTCCATCTGACCTGTGGATTTTAGATTTGCCTAGCCAGCC
>NW_007750587.1:9193-9932 GCF_000696425.1 Galeopterus variegatus | reverse complement strand
CATCTGTTGGTGCACATGAGAAGTTTGCAACCTGTCAAATCATAGTTTCTTCATAGATTGTTTGTCTTTTCTCTCTGGTAACTTTTAAAGCCTTAACATTACTGTCCTTGGTGTGTCTAGTATTTTTTACTTGTTTTCTAAATGACTGAATTTTTTATTATTCTTATTTGCTCCTTGAAAGTAACTTTCAATATGAAAACTTATGTCTACTGCCTTTAATGCTGGAAAAGTGTCATCCATTACTTCTATTTATATTTCCCCCTGATATCCCATCTATTTTTCTCTTTTTATATATCTGCTTGATCTTTGCTAGATCTTTCAAACTATTCTACAATTCTCTTAGTTGCATTTTTATATTTTTGTTAATCTCATCTATGCTGTAGTCTATGTGAATTTCTCAATACAATCTTCTAATTTATTGATTATTTGACTACATCAAGTCTAGAGTTTTTAATTTCAGTTGTTATATTTTTAATTTCTAAAAGTTATACTTTTTAATATTCACTTTTACTTATGAATATCATTTCCTCATTTATGTCTTTGGAGCCTTACATATATTATTTTTTTAAGTATTGTAGATGATTCTGTTATTTTTGTTTCATGCATAGGAATTAATTTTCAATTAATGCTTGTTTTTAGCTCCATTATAACATATAACCTGTTATAGTATGTTTGTTTTCTTCACAGGTTTAGACTTTTTCTTTGTGAGATAATTTTAAGCATAAAGTTTTGATCTTTA
>NW_007750587.1:1021-3924 GCF_000696425.1 Galeopterus variegatus | reverse complement strand
ATTGTGTCTCTGGAATTTACTCTTTGTTGTCAGCAAAGTCCCCTATATTCTGGACTTTTGTTCTGAGTTATCTGGAGATAGAGATTCCTATGTAGCACTATCATATGATTTTTTTTCCCTCCTTCACATCTGGTGACATGAGATATAAGGGCAAGGTAAGTTTTCTACTTTCTACTTCCAGACTATTGTTCTGCTACCCTAATTAAAATATTCTATAAAAATAACAACCACAACAATAACAAAAAAAAACTCAGCTTCTTTGAACATTTAATGCCCTACAAATCATTAGCTTTTATATTACAGTAATCTACCATCCCTCCAAACATTCCCTCTTTCTCATTTTAGTATCTGGTGTGTTTATTTTCTCTTTCTTTTTATCTCTCTCCTACTTTTCTTGCCATCCATGTATGTTTATCACAGTGTCGGTATAGATGATCTATCCAACCATCTGACCTCTTAGTTTCTTGATCTCCTTAATTTCAATGCTTTTTTAATCTTCCCCATCTCAATTAATTTCTAGCATGCACACAGCCTAGAACTTGCATTAACCACACTTGTAGCTTTTTTCAATAAAACAATTATAAGAATTTCACCTCTGTACAATCTTGTCTCTTTCTAGCATACTCTGTAGTACTTCTACCCCAATGATTATTCTATTCCATTGTAGCTTTCAATCAATTGATCTCACCTTCTTTATTGTTAAGATCTTTTGGCTTAGTCCATGGATTTCTTCTCTTTCTACATTTACTCATTTTCTAAGTTATCTCATCCAGTTTCAACTATATAATTCTAATTAGTAAGCTTACATCTTTAGCCCTGACATTCTTTCTGAACTTAAGACATACATCCTGATATCTTCACTCTGATGTCTAACAGGCATCTCAGTCTTAAAATGACCAAAACAAAAGCAATACTCTCCAGATAGAGATCAGAAATATAGTTTTGCTTTCAATGTTTTTCACCTTAATAAATGGTACCACTACTCACAGCTGGTCAAACAACAAACCTTCAAGTCATCTTTGACTGCTCTCTTACAAATCCCACATGCACTATCCATGAGCACATTTTGTATGTTCTATTATTTAAAAATTTTTTAAAATACTATACAAAATTTTATCCCATCTCACTTATTCTACTGCAATTTACAAGACATCCCCTCTTATACTGGATTTTGTAATACCCTTCTAGTCACTTTTCCTACATCCTGCATTCTCTTTCCTACCCGCGTCTATGTTACAAATTAGACTCTTACTCCCCTGTAATACTTAAAATAATACTCTTAAAATGTTTTACATGTTTTAATGTGATCAAACCAGCCTACCTCTCAAACTAATTTCCAACTACTTTTCAACACCTACGTATGCTATACTAAAATTGTAAGTAGGCCCAATGATAAAACATGAAATAAAGTAGAAAATTAACTGTGTTACGTAAATGTGGTATCGCAAGAAACTGAGATTTTAGAATGTGACCTTTAGGGCTAGGAAAATTGAGCTGATGTGCCAAATTCCTCTGTTCCTTCTTCTGTTTTCCTGGTCTAAGTTTATACACAAAGCAATACATCCAAGGTTATAGGCTCTTTTGACCTGAGGGATTCCTCTATCTACATAGATCTCTGAAGATCTAGAACATTAGGCATGCATCAGTGAAGAATGAGGATAGTACCTGGAAGCTGCATCCACTGGCACTACCATGTATCATTGAGATTACGTAGCTCCTTTGTATTACTGTGGTTTGTGTGGGAGTCAAACAAAATTATGTGTATCCTGATCTAAGTCCAAGTCATCATTCTTACCAGTCCTCAATGCTGGACCACTCTTTATGTTCTGAACTCACTGGGCCCTGGTCTGTTGTCACACACCAAGCATCCCTGTCCCTGGGCTTGGTACTTCCTATAGCCTCTATCATGATTTTTCTTGTTCCAGTTATATGTTTCATTACTTTTAATTTAATTCAGGTTTATATTTATATGTTACCTTTACAGATATACTTTCCCTGGATATTGAAGAAACTCTCCCCGACACTACTATACTTACCCTGATATATTTACCTAATGATAGCATATTAACTTTTTTTTCTTTAGTGGCTGACTACTCAACTAAGCTTCATGGTTCACTAAATTCTATGAACTATTTTTCTCAATATTGTGTCCTAGCTCTCAAAATAGTCCCTAGTACACATAAACTCTTAACAAAAAAATTGTTGAATAACAAATGGTCACCATCTTTCTCCATGTTCCCATGTGCTTCATTCCCACCCCTGGCCCAGTTGTGTGTCTTTGTACGATTTATTTTCTGTTCCCTGGTAAACAGACAATGGAAGTGAAAAAAAGCCTATGGGACCGTACCCTTTTTCTAAGCAAAAACAACAGATGGCCTAAATGGATAAAAGGTGGCGCCCAAGGGAAGTTAAGGGGGAGGGCTAAGCATAGAGAGGCAAGGCACGTGCACATTTGACCTTCTCAAGGACTGGCTTAAGCTTAGAAATCCCCGCCTGCTAAGCATATAAATATGATCCTTTGTGTTACAATAAACGGAACTGCCTGACAGAACCCTGCTGCGTGTGTATGTGTTTGTTCCCTATCTGGGAGAGCAGCGGCGTGCTCACCCATCTCTTGGAATCTCTTTTTGCCCCGCATCCTGGGGGGGATAAAAGGGGAATCACTTTGGCCCCAACCCTCTAGGGAAAGGAAAAACCTGTTGGGGTCCCATGTGGCTGCTGGAGACACCCAACAAAAGCCATTGTTTTGATTGTTGGAAGTAAAGGAAGTCTAGGAAATGTTGCTGCCAACACAGGCAATATGAATAACATGTGGAACTTGAAATCAAGCTCTTCTAATATGTTGGTAGAACTGTCAACCAAGTGTAAATCAAAGCCAAACAAAGCTAAATGGTTGAATTATC
>NW_007750587.1:0-294 GCF_000696425.1 Galeopterus variegatus | reverse complement strand
GCCCAGTTGTGTGTCTTTGTACGATTTATTTTCTGTTCCCTGGTAAACAGACAATGGAAGTGAAAAAAAGCCTATGGGACCGTACCCTTTTTCTAAGCAAAAACAACAGATGGCCTAAATGGATAAAAGGTGGCGCCCAAGGGAAGTAAAGGGGGAGGGCTAAGCATAGAGAGGCAAGGCACGTGCACATTTGACCTTCTCAAGGACTGGCTTAAGCTTAGAAATCCCCGCCTGCTAAGCATATAAATATGATCCTTTGTGTTACAATAAACGGAACTGCCTGACAGAACCCTG
>NW_007750586.1:9224-9933 GCF_000696425.1 Galeopterus variegatus | reverse complement strand
AAATTACAGTCAAATTTTACATATAAAAATTATACTTTATGGTTTAATGAGGATATATACTGTCTATGCAACTGTTAATATAATTCACGTGATGCTAACACAAGACAGATATCACAGCAGAAAATTTTATGTTTTATCTTTACAAACTCAATAAATCAGATAATATTAGAGCCTTAGAGAGTTAAGGATTGTCCAAGCCTTATTGCATGATATACAGTATCTGTAAATACACTGTGATACAAACAACAGTACTTCAGTCTTAATAAACACTAACTATTGAAGAGAAAAATCAATATGTCTACAAATTTTTAAATTGACTTCTGTCCATAAAGGACACTATTACTATCTAGTTATAAATTAAAGCTGAAACTCCTTCTTAGGTAAAATGGAATGCCTCTGTATGAATCATAGAAGGATACTGTCCTCAATTTTATTCACATTGGTTAGATGATGTAGCGAGAAGGAATTATGTCACATATCAAGCGTTAAGAAAAATTAAATTAATGAATCATAAGGAGGAAAAAGATATTTTGAAATATGAGATTACTGTATAATAGAAACATGGATAATGTGTTGTAAGGTATTTCTTAAGAAATCCTTATTTATACATAAATATACACACGCACTGTATGTGGTTATATGCTCAAACACTACACAGCACAACAGAACACCCAACAGCTTGTCTGTTTATAGCTACTTAAGCAGCCAA
>NW_007750586.1:6470-7475 GCF_000696425.1 Galeopterus variegatus | reverse complement strand
TACTGTAATATTCTTTCAATATTTCTGTACATATTAAAAATTTCAAAATAAAAAAACCGAGAGAAAACAAACTCTACCCACAGTCTAGTGAGAAGACATATACATGCCAACAATCAATCAAGACACTATGTTACAAATATTATAAAAGGGAGTTATTACAAACTGTCAAGGCAATTCCAAGCAGGAAGTATTTCTTTTCCAATCAAAGAAAATGTTACTGAGTATAATGACAGGAATATGAGCAATTATTTGAATATTTTAACCCACACTTGGGTGCAGGGAGTGGTGAAGAGATTTAAGCAACAGAAATATTCACTCGGGAAAATGTTTGAGGAGCGAAAATGAAACTAAACAGAGGGTTTTATTGCTTTTACATATAAAGCTCCATCCACCATATGCATTCCTCTTAAATGCAAGATTGTTAATTCATTTGGACTGCTCACTGTAGAGATGTATGTATTCTGGCCTTAACAAAATACAGTAAAAGTGGTAGGGAAGAGCTCAAATGTCCTCTCTCTCCACTAAATGTGGATCCCAGTATCACTCTGGCTCCTTTCTTTATTTTATAATACTTTTATTTTATGGTGAAAGTTACATAAATACATTATCAGAGGCAGACATTTTGGAATAATCTCTTTGCCAAGATTGAGACTGCTGTGTAAAGTAGAACAAGCTGAGTCTCTGAGACTCAGTTTCCACATCTGTAAAATGGGGACAGTGATTCTAAAATCTGGAATTCTTGAAAGGTTTAAGTTAGGTATATACTTAAGGACATTAGCACAGTGGCTGGATATGTAAATGAATGGTGGCTACCATGATGGTGTTGGTAATGTTGATGATAAAGAATACAAAACCATACACAGAAGAATACTTTAAAATGACAGAACCTGTATACTAAAACCCTGAAAATATTGATGAGAGACTCAAATAACACCTAAAAAAGTGGAAGGATATACCATGTTCATGGATTGGAAAACTTATATTGTTAAGATGTTAACAGATCTA
>NW_007750586.1:3382-5049 GCF_000696425.1 Galeopterus variegatus | reverse complement strand
AACATGCAAGTTAAAAGCACACTGAGATACCACTATACACCTATCAGAATGGCTAAAATTTAAAATAAATTAAATTAAATTAAAAAAGGCAGGAAGATGCAAAGCAGTTGAAACTCTCCTATGTTGCTGCTCTGAAGGCAAAACGATAAAGCCATTTTGGAAAGCAGTTTGGCAGTTTATCTATAGAGTTAATCATATATTTATCATATGACCCAACCCGCCTGCTTCTAGGTATTTACCCAAGAGAAATAAAAACACATACCCACACAGACCGCCACACAAATGTTCATAGCAGTTTTATTCATAAATCCTGAACACTGGAGATATCCCAAATGTCTACTACCTAGTAAATGGAAAAAGTGTGGCACATCCTTATAATGGAATACTACTCAGCAATAAAAGGAACAAACTACTGATAAATAAGCATGGCTGAATCTCAGACACATTGTGCTGAGTCAAAGAAGCCAGACATAAACAACTACACACTCTTACGACATTCTGGAATAGGCAAAATTACAGCAACAAAGGGAAAGGGTTTGACTACAGACGGCAGCAGGAATGTTTTTTAGGGAAATATTCTAAATCTAGTATTTGGTGGTGACTAAACAATGGTACATATATGTCAAAATTCAGAACTAAAAAGGGTGGATTTTACTGTATAACCTTAAAAAATACATAGAGAAGAAAATTTGAAAATCAAAATTTCCTATAAGCCATATTCACTTAATATTGGTATTTCAGTGTATTCCTTCTTGCTCTTATACATATATAGAAACAGACTAGTTTCAATTTAATTAATACTTTAAATATTGTAGCTTTCGAATGGCTTTGTTACTCAGTATGGCAATTCCTACCCCGTTACTCTTGTTTTTCCCATTTTTTCTTGAGTACCCATGCCAATTTATTCTTTCACGTGAACTTTAGAACCACGACATTGAGTTTGAAACAGGACCCATTGGGATTCAAATAGGAATTCCATTGATTTTTTAAATTAATTGAGGTGGCTTATAATATCAACTCTCCCATTTAGACACATAAACTGCGTCTCCATTTGTTCAGGTCTATTTTCATGCCATGCAGGAATATTTTCTGGTTTCTATCATAGAGAACATAAATAGCTCTTGTTATTTTTGTTTCTACTGGGGGGATTACTTTTTTTCAATATGCTTTTAAACATTCTCTATATTTTTATTTGTATACTTGGAAAAACTATTGAATTTGATGTGTATATTTTGTAACTGAACTTACAAAATTCTCTTATTTTCAAAAGTCATGTTAATTTGTTTGTTTTGGTTTTGCTCTGGAGAGAGTTTCTAAACAAATCAAAGCAACGTCTGTCAATATTTTTATGTTGTCTTTTCTAATCACTAAAGGTCTTAATTATGTTTCCAGACTTACTACAATGTCAGTGTCAAGTTATAATAATGGCAGCAAGTGCCTTTGATTTTTAGTGATTTTAATGAGCATGCCTTTAGGGTCTAATTTTTACATATTATTTTGTTATAAGGCTGGGCTCTAACCAACTGAGCTAACTGGCCAGCCCATAAGTATATTTTGAATGTTGATTTAAGAGAGACCTCGTGTATCATGTTAAAAAAGCATTCCTGGGCCGGCCCAGTGGCGCACTGGAGAGTGCGCCGCTTGGGGGTGTGGCGGCGCTCCCGCCC
>NW_007750586.1:0-3111 GCF_000696425.1 Galeopterus variegatus | reverse complement strand
TCAGATCCCATGTGGAGACCGGTTCCCACTCACTGGCTGAGTGCGGTGTGGGCGCAACACCAAGGGTTGCGATCCCCTTACCAGTCAGTAAAAAAGACAAAAAAAAGGAAAAAAAAAAAAAAAGCATTCCTAACCTAGGGCTCAGCTACAACAAAATACATGAAGCTAAACTAATATGGTTATGGATGTTACGACAAAAAAAGAACTTTACTGCTGAAGAGAAAGTGGATCAACAGTAAAATTGAACATCAAAAAGCACATTATATGAATGCTTTTAAATTCTTACTAACAGAGTAAGAATAGTACCCCAAAACATAACTTAAATATGTAAGGTCAAGCTATAATAAAACAAAACTTAGAAAATCAACATTTTTTTTTATATTTCTCATTTTCTAAAAAGGGAAGGGAGTCACATTTTTTACTTTTTCACTTAAACATTTATGAAGGCATGCTGTGTATCAGGCACTGTTCTTGAAGCCCTCTAGAAGTTCACATTTTATTGGGAGTGGACAGACAGGGAGCTTATTGGCAGCTGAATTTAAACATTAGCTTTAGTTGTCAGAGTTGATGTTAATTAGTATCTTAAGACCATCTGGTACATAGAGTAAGTTAACAGTCATGCACTTGATGAGTATATATTGTAGATGTTTTCACATCACATTATGTGAAAAAAACAAATCTCTTGGTTGTCCACTCAATGAGAAAAATATCCAAGGGAATATCAGTCCAAGGGATATATAGCAATGTATCCACTGCTAAATAGATGTTATTCGTATTTCCAATTTCCAACTTACTATTTTTACACAGACATAACAAAAACATTAAATGAGGCCATTCCACTAATTTTATCAAAATTTAGAGCCACACTTTCTAATTACCAAATAAACAATTAGCATTGATCATAACTGTGACCACCATAATTTTAATTATGGAGTGCAAAACATTGTTTTATTGAGATTAATCTTGAAAAAAATTCATATATTTTAAAGATTAATTTTTTTGTTTATGACAATCATAGACATTTCAGTTATTTGCCCCACACATAAAATTAAAAAGGGATCATGACAAATCGAATCATTTTCCCTTTACCTGAACCCAAAGCTCTAATCACAAGTTATGCAGAAAAGATGCAAATTGGAAGTCACTTTGCAACAGATGTTCCATCGAGATTTTTTATTTTTTTATTAATCTTGCTTAGACAAGATCTTAACAGCATTCAATAGAAGGTAAATCCACAAAGTGGTACTATAATGACTAATTTTAATTACTTTCCAGAATCACTACTTGTTTGCAAAATTGAGTATGTTTTCCACAAGCTAATTATCTGGCTACACAGCTAAAAGTCCACAAAATGTAATGCTCCTAGTTCCTGTCTTAATAAGAATCATACAAGATAATGAAATGAAGCCCACTTTTTCTGAATTTAAATCAGCTGTTTTGGTGTCATGAAAGAGCAAAGAGCAGAAATCTAGATTGATCAGTTAAATAGAAACATGGTCATAGGAAGCATTTGTTTGAAAGAATCAGAAAGCTCAAACACTGCTACATTAGAATTCTGGTAGGAAAATTTTCATTACTTAGGATAAAACCATTATCACAAATTTTAAAAAATGCAGAACTAATGTGGACTAGTGTATAGGCCTATAAGGCCATCCAGGTGTGACTCCAGCCCCTCCCCATCACCGTCCTGCTTCCACCTCCGCCTCCTCATTGCTCCAGCCACCCTGTCCCACATGGGATCCTTGAACTCGCTTACCATCACATCTTTAGGACTCTGTTCTACCTGTGCCCTCTATTGAGGGCTCCTCCCCCAGACAACCACCTGGCTCACTTCGTCTTCTTGAAAGCTTGGCACCAAGACCTCCTTTTCCAAGTGATATAGCCTGTCTCCTCCCCTTTTAAACACATCTCCAGCCCCAGTCCACCTGATGCCCTTATCCTGCCTTTTCCATGCACAGGTCACCTTCATACAAATTACATGATCTGCCTACTTATTACATTGCTGATCATCTCTCCATACTAGGACATAAACTCCATGAGGACAGGGATTTTGTTTTGCTTGCTGGCAGACTCCTAATGCCTAGAAGAGACCTTCACTTAGGAGGACTCGATAAATCACGGACAAGGCTGAGTGAATGCATTCAGCCCTCTATGATTAAACAACATTTAAAGGCAAAGAAAAGAAGACCTGATATAAACAAGCAGAAAGGAAAATTATTGAGCCCGACAAAGGCCATGACTTAAAATAAGAGAATGATTCTATCGATTGAGTGAATGTACTTTTGATGAAGTTATAGATTTCACTTCTAGTCTTTTTAATTTTTCTTTATTTACTTATTTTATTGGAAGCTGGCCGGTACAGGGATCTAACCCTGGATGTTGGTGTACAGCACCAACTGAGCTAACTAGCCAGCTCCATTTCTAGTCTTCTTAAAGAGCTCCAAACCTATAGCTAAATGGCACCACTCTAAAGAAATTTAAGCACTGAAGTATTTCTTATAATAAACTTAAAATATATGTTCTGAAACACTGACTATACCAAAATTTTACTGTATCTAATAGTACTGAATTCATGTTTTCAAAATATCTCTATGGTGGGATTTGTCAGGAAGACATTTAAATACATTGAATTCAGTCTATCCTGTCCCTAAAGAGAGCTCTCTCTCCATGTTATCATTTTGAAAGCCAACTTTCACCCTGCCCAGAAAAAAAAAATAGTAATTGCCTAGTGAGTCTTAAAACTAAACTTCCTGGTTGTTTAGGACTGGCCAGTTAGCTCACTGGTTAGGGTGTGGTGTTTGATAACACCAAAGTCAAGGGTTTGGATGCCCATACCAGCCAGACACCAAAAAAAAAGAAAGAAAGAGGAAAGGAAACTGCATTAATAATGACAATCCAATATGCTGGAGAATATGCTACAAAAAATAAAATACTTCAAGAATAATTTAACTTAGGAGGGGAGAAATTTGTACACTGAAAACACTGACGAAAGAAATGGAAGATGACACAAATAAATGAACAGACATCCTGTGTTCACGGATTGGAAGAATTAATATTATTAAAATGTCCATAGAACTCAAAATAATCTACAGATCAAATGCAAGCCATATG
>NW_007750585.1:8329-9933 GCF_000696425.1 Galeopterus variegatus | reverse complement strand
AACACCACACCAAGGGTTGCAATCCCCTTACCGGTCACGAAAAAGACCAAAAAAAAAAAAATGATTACACTGTGTAATGTTGAATTTGCTAATTATTCTGATTTAAGCATCACATATTGCACACAGTTATTGATGTTCAACACAGTACTGCATAGATACATACAATAGAGTATGTTTCATAAATAAGTAAATAAATAAAATTGAGGTGTTTGGGGGAAAAATAAGTTTCTCCATGAGTATCTGAGTTACTGTGTTTTATTAGTAAAATCGATAAAGCCCTTTATTTGGGGGGGGGAAACAGAAGAAGAAGAAGAAGATTGCAAGATGATATGCAAGACTGGCATGGAAGAAGCTTTCGTGGAAATTCAGGAGAGAGATAGTGGTGCCCTCTACTAAGACAGTCGCAATGGAAGTGGATATATCTGAAAGAGTTTTAAAATTTGGAATCAAGTGCACTTGGAAATGAGGATAAGGAAGGATTTAACAGAAGAAAATGAGAGTAAGGAGTCAATAATGGCACTTAGATTTCTCATTTGGGCAACCGAACGGATAAGGACACTATTCACGGTAGGAGAGCAGATTTAGAGAGAAAAATAATAAGCTCGTTTATGGACATGCTGACTTTGGAATGTTTGTGTGATATCAACGTGGAGATGTCCAGCTAACCACTGGATATGTGAATCTAGAGGTCAGGAGAAAGTCTATGGCTGGAAACCTCCATTGGGGAGCCATCAATATAAAAATGGTAGCTGAAATTTTGATGTGGATGAGGTCACTGTGGTGAGGCTCAGTGTTCAAAGACAAGTATCCTGGCAGCAAAAGCCTAGGAAAAACTAACATTTGAGGGTGACCAAGGATTGGGAACCATCAAAGGTGACTGGAAGAATAAGCCAGGGGTTGGAGGAACAGGAGTCTGGTCTAAACAAAGTTGGAAAGAAGCATTTGAAGATAGATTTGAGAATGATACTTAGAATGCAAAATGAACAGAGTTCCTCAATTTCCTGGATGAGGAGAATGAGGGAGAGGAAGGGGTGAAGAATGACTCCCTTGGGTGAACAGCTGGGTGACCAGTTGGCTAGTCAGAAGGAAGAAGTTAAGTTCTAGAAATAATTGTTTTACGTGCTGATGAAATATCTAAGAAAAGAGCTGTTGGTGGATGCTCAGGAGAACATCTAGATAGTGTCCTAGCCTAGGAATTAGTCGATGCAAAGGTGGTATTTAACATCAGAAGAGATGAGATGGCCCTGGAGGGGCCATTAGCTGAGATCAAAGCCCTGGGAATACTCTCATTTAAGGAATAAGCAGAGGAAGAGGGGCCAGCAAAGGAGACTGGGAAGAAACTGAGGAGGAGGACTGAGTCTGTCCTTCAGAAGGAAGCCTGCTTAACCTGTAGCTCCTGTGGTGGGATATTGGTCCTTGTATGTTTCTCAGCCATCAATTTCATCAGCTACTTTGGCCCTTAAAAAGTCATATTACGTAATGACTCCACATATCTTCTAAAGTTATCTCAAAGCTTATCAAAGGTCCTAGGACTTAAAAGCCATTTTTTATAGTTTCCTAACTTGCCTTTGAATAAAGGACTTTCATGGGTTAAAAGAAGTGGA
>NW_007750585.1:5133-6927 GCF_000696425.1 Galeopterus variegatus | reverse complement strand
ATAACACAGTCTTGCAAGGAGTTACCAAACATTAACCAGCCTGCATGCTGTGTATTGTTTAAAATGACTTTAAATTCTCCAAATGGCTGTTACCTTTGTAGATGCCACAACCAGGACTAGTTCTGCTTATTATTTTATCCCCAGAGGCTATTACAATGCATATAGAGAATGTTCAATTAATATTTGTTACACAAATGAATAAATAAATGATAAGAAAGAAGGAAAAAGGTAGAAGAAAGTAAGGGAGGGAGGGAAACAGGAATTGATATATGGAGTTACTACAGTCCAAAGAGTTGTAATAAAAGAGCACTACGTCTAAAGCCAGTGAGCCAGTGTCATAACCTAGGAGCTGTGTGACCACGAACAAGTCATGAACCTCTGAACCATAGTTTCTTCTTTTGTTTAATGGCAATGGTGTCTGCACTACATACTTTAAAGAGTTATAATGAAGCAAAATACAATTAATGAATTTGAAAGCATTTAGTAAATAGTAANACCACGAACAAGTCATGAACCTCTGAACCATAGTTTCTTCTTTTGTTTAATGGCAATGGTGTCTGCACTACATACTTTAAAGAGTTATAATGAAGCAAAATACAATTAATGAATTTGAAAGCATTTAGTAAATAGTAAAAGACAGCTGTTTTTATTAAGACTGGAAACCAAACTTTAAAAGTGTTCTCTATTGTCCCTGTGGTTAGATCATGTTTATGTGTCATATAATGACATTTTAGTCTGACTAAACTTTCATAAGACAATTACCAAGAGTTTATGTCCCAAGTGTACAAAGAAAAATGCAACTTAGTCGCTGTCCTTAAGGAGCTCATAGCTTGGTGGGGAGACCAGCATGAAAAAAGAAACTATTATCAGAGGTATTAACATACCATGGAAACCTGTATAACTGAGTGGCTAAAAGTCACAGAGAAGAAACAATTACTCTGCTGAGCAACTCAGGGACTTGGGAAGGGAGTGATATTCAAACTGGGNCTTTCATAAGACAATTACCAAGAGTTTATGTCCCAAGTGTACAAAGAAAAATGCAACTTAGCCGCTGTCCTTAAGGAGCTCATAGCTTGGTGGGGAGACCAGCATGAAAAAAGAAACTAATATCGGAGGTATTAACATACCATGGAAACCTGTATAACTGAGTGGCTAAAAGTCACAGAGGAGAAACAATTACTCTGCTGAGCAACTCAGGGACTTGGGAAGGGAGTGATATTCAAACTGGGTCATAAAGAATAGTAGACACTTACCAGGTGGAGACAGGATAGCCTTTGGGTGCCTTAAAAGTTTGCATAAATAATATTTTACTGTACATATTTTTTAAACTTTCTTTTTGCATTCAACATTATGTTTTTTAGACTTATCCACATAGTTATATGATGGATTCACAAGTGTCTATGTGTTTTCTGATTGTTTGAAATGTTTCATGATTAAAATTCATTTTTTAATGAAACCAAGAAAGCTGTCTAGCTGGGGCAAAGGGTACAAGGTGGTTGAGAGGGGGGTTTTGGTAGATCTGGGACAGATTAAGAAAGACGTGGCATGTTTAGAATGAATATATTGTATTTCACTGTTTGAACAAAAGGAATCAACATTTGATCATTCAACAGGACCGGAATGATTTTGTTTCGCCGTTGTTGCCAGAAAGCTAAGTGGTAGCAGAGAATGAGAAAATTGACGGGAACCGATTGAGACCTGAGCCAGTCTTACCTTTTGCTTCCTGTTTCCATGAACCATGTCCTTCAGATTCCATGAGTAAACCAAACAAGGCAAGACCAGCAGAATCTGAGA
>NW_007750585.1:0-1159 GCF_000696425.1 Galeopterus variegatus | reverse complement strand
CACTGCCTCCATTATGGAGTAGATAGTCTGTCTTTTACCACTAAATCCATGGTACCTGGTACAATGTCTTTAATATGGTAGCCATTCAATACTGAATGAACGAATGAACTACGTAAAAAAAAAAATCCTCTGTAAAGACAAAAGCTACAATAGAACAAAAAAGTGAAAACTGTTCTGTGCAATGATGATACTAAGTAATTTTGGTTTTGTTTTGTTTTTATTTTTGTTTTTGTTTTTGTTATCTGAATTAATAATTATAGTGATCCAGGCCAAAGAAAAATAAGACATGCTTCCAAAATTTTCTATAAAGTAAGAATAACATTGACACCTGGTAATAGACAGAAAATGAAGCTAAAGAAGTGATTTCAGAATCACTTACTAGCAAAGGTTCCTTCCAAATTCCTGGCCCCAAAATTGTATTCATAACTTTCTCTTGTTTTTCTTATGGTGCCTCCCAAATTGCATAAGCATTAGCCTTCTTAAAATCTAAGTTCACCCCTCCTCAAATCAAAACCCAATCAAAGTAGCATAGAAATAAGAAAACTGCAGTATAATTTTACTTATGGGTATCAGTGCAAGTAATCCTAAATAAAGTGTTATCAAAAAGAACTTGCAACCTATAAAATATAGTACATTATGATCAAGTGGGTTTTATATCAGGAATGCAAGGATAGTTTGGTATTAAGAATTTACTAATATAACATCATTATAATAGGTCTATGAAGAAAAACCATACATCTTCATAACTGCTGAAAAGCCATTAGTTAGAATATAATATTCATTTCCAATTTAAAAACTCATTAGGAGTAGATGGATTCTTTCTGAACATGATAAAGGTTCATCTAACTCTACTAAAAAGCCAGTGTTCCACTCATCTATCACTGCAGGTGTTAACATACTCAAAAACAGCAGCTTTAAAACAAGAATTATTTACTTTGCTCAAAAATCTGACAGTTGCCTGGGCTTCACTAAGCAGCTTTTGTGAGGGTCTGTCAAGGTCATAGTCAGACAGTGGCTGGGGCTAAGGCTATCTCCAGAGTTTTTTTACTTCAATATCTGATGCCCAGGTTGCAAAGACTGAAACTGCTGGGTTTGCAACAGCTGGGCTCCTCAGGAATCTTTCCCTCTGTGAGACCTCCAGGTAGAGACCTGGGCAGGG
>NW_007750584.1:8677-9933 GCF_000696425.1 Galeopterus variegatus | reverse complement strand
GATATTTCTGGTCAGATGATCTGTCATAATGTAATTAAGAAACCTAAGCCCCTTACATAGGTGAGAGATGTATCCTCCCCAAAGGGCTTCAAGCCCTGTCCAATCATCCAATGGATGGGAAAAGAGACCAGAAAAAAACATATCCAATTCTTAACTACTTTGAATAGTAATAGATCAACACATTGTATCTTTTTACTTCCATTAAGAACAGTATTCACTAGCCTCACATAGATGCACATAAAGTGTGCAGTCTAGTCCCTAGATAGGCAGCCATTCCCTAGATAGGCAGCCATTCCCAAGCATTAATTCCATGTATAGAAAAGCAATACAAGTCTTTGGGGGAGAGGTAAGGTATCACTTCTTTTCTTTGCTGCCTAAACTTGAACTAGTTTTTTCTTCTCCATGAAACTTCCCGAGTTTGGGCTGCTGACAGAGACTTGGAAGAGGAACCAAATCGAGGTACCACTGGACCAAAAATATTGGGGGGTTTAACCCTAAAGAGAAGAAAAAGATCTCAGAAACCTGCAGACATTATAATTCCATAATTAGACTAATTGTTAACATAATTTTTGAGACATTTAAAATACTGACCATGTTTTATATCATTTAAACTGAATTTTTATAATATAATGGGCTTAGAAGAACAAAAATCTATTTTTTTTTATTTTGTCTTTGTTCTAGTAGGCTTATTGTTTGTGGTAAGTCATTGAACTTCTCAGCACACTCATTTTATATGTATAGAACAGACATAAAACCACCTCTCTTAACTTTCTTAGAGGGAATTGAAATGAGAATGTTATAATTTTATTGTAAAAATTCTTCATTCTAAGTAATTTCGAGGTATTGCATTTATATTGCACTACATATTACAGGTCAATGTGTGGGGTTATTGACATGGTAGAGATTGGTGGATTTCTAGTAGATACAGGGATTATGAATTATCCAAATGCAAGAAGGCTGAGAAGCTGTATGGTAATCTCACTGGGTGAGCCCAGTGAGCATTTTGATGTTTGTGTAAACCCAGTCAGGCTTTTCACAGTGAATCTCTTCTGATGTAGGGNCTGGGAATATACCCAGAGGAATGGAAATCATCAATTCGAAGGTATACCTGTTCTCCAATGTGCATTGCAGCAGTCTTTACAATAGCCAAGAGTAGGAACCAGCCCCAATGTCCATCATCCGATGAGTGGATACGGAAAATGTGGTATATCTACACAATGGAATACTACTCTGCTATAAAATAGAATGAAATACTG
>NW_007750584.1:5712-7677 GCF_000696425.1 Galeopterus variegatus | reverse complement strand
ATACTGCCATTTGCAATGACATGGATGGACCTAGAGAGAATTATATTAAGTGAAACAAGTCAGGCACAGAAAGAGAAATATTACATGTTCTCACTTATCTGTGGGAGCTAAAGTAAATAGATAAATACACAAAAAACCAGGGGGTGGGGAAGAAGACACAACAATTACAATTCCTTGAAGTTGATATGACAAGCAAACAGAAAGGAGGTTGTTGGGAGGGAGGGCGGAGAGGGAGGAGGGAGGGAGGTTTCGGTAATTGGCCACAATAATCAACCACATTGTATATTGACAAAATAAAATAAATTTTGGAAGAAAAAAAAAAAAGAAGTTTAGTTTGTAATTGAGATGGGTAGACAGTTATTTCTCAAGAAAATCTTTGAGAAGGCTAAATTGGAGAGTGTATCAATCTCTAGTAAAATCATAGCATCTATAGAAATGCTTCTTTAATATAATTCCTTTGTATAGTATTGAAAAAGTTTCCAAATGCTCATGATTAAATGAGAGAAATAAGAACTTAATGATTTATTAATTTTCCCACATTATTCTGCAATTATGTCCATATTAAATAGTGGATGCCAAATGATCTGTCCCACATGAGATGACGATGAGGGTAGATGGAAGAGCTCATAAAATCTTTTTACACAACACAATGCAAGTTTGGGAATTCTAAGTCTGTCCAAAACAAAAATCTAAAAATCTTGGCCCTTTAACTCTAGTTCTTTATTGGGCATCTCCTAGGAATGTCTGTCTTGTCCTACAACTATGGGATTTCTGAAATTTATGAGAGTGACCTTTGGCATGACTTGGACATGGAAGAGCAACTGTTTTATCAACATAAGTCCTTGCATGCTTCTGTGGTTGTTATTGCCCAGAGTGATCGTCATGAAGATTCCTGCCTTTCCATCCCCTAAACTGGTTCCACTGGGGACCTCTCAATTCTTAACAGACTGGATGTCTTAGTTCCTGGTCAGGATAAACTTCACAGTTTTTGTTTGGGGTGTGTGTGTGTGTGTGTGTGTGTGTGTGTGTGTGTGTGTGTGCATTTTAAATACTTAGATTTTGTTCATTCTCATATATATTTGTTGAAGATCCTCAGTGTATACTTTCAGGTGAAATCTGACTCTTTAGGAAACATATCCACCTAGTCTTGATAAAAACATAATTAGTTTTGTGATTTATTTTCATAGGTTTTATATTATCATTGACTTTTATGTAAAAAGATAAAGCCATATGTAGAACATTGCTTTTGAGTTGCTTTTTTTAGTGGTGGGGATGAGTTGAAATGAGCTATGAAATTTAGAAGAAAAGAGAATGTTAGAAATTGCTCAGTTAAATATGTTTATTTGTTTAGATAGGAAAGCTTTTGGTGGACCAAATTAATACAGTAAAAGAATCAGAATAGTAGAAACACCTGTGGTACAGCCCAACTATCCTGCTGCCCAGCCTCTAGACTATACTATATTCCTTTCTGACATTCTTGTGTCCCTCTGCACTTATTACTTTCATTATTACACTTTTAAAAAATACACATCAGAGTACTACATAACTTTGTTAGGTGTCTATGGACACAAAGATGTGTAAATCATGATCTCTGCTTTCAAACAATCATATCCTTGGATGCGGGCAAGAAAGGCTCCCTGCCTGGGCTCTGGTCTCTAGCTGGACATTAGAACATACATTTATCAAAGCAAGAGGATGGAATATATTTTACAAAATAGTTTTCAAGTATGATCTATAAATTTCAAATATTAAGACAAATGGTATGTGGGATTCCATTCACCTTCTTGTCTTGAGACCACAAATATTAGGAAAAGGGTTTTCTCCTGGAGATTAGCCTTTGGTCATAAAACTGACAAAAATCCAGTTTCGTATTCTTGATTGAAATTGTGCCTTTGGGGCCGGCCCGGTGGCGCACTGCTACAGTGCGCCGCTTGGGAAGTGCGGCGGCGCTCCCGCTGAGGGTTC
>NW_007750584.1:1746-3036 GCF_000696425.1 Galeopterus variegatus | reverse complement strand
GTGTGTGTATGAATGATATAGCCAATAAAGAAGAATTTCAAAAACTATTAAATAAGGTGATCCTAGCTACTTCCCCAAATTTAAGTTGGTTAACACAATAAAAGTTTATTTTTTCCTTTACAGTAAAATGAAGATATTTCTGGTCAGATGATCTGTCATAATGTAATTAAGAAACCTAAGCCCCTTACATAGGAGAGAGATGTATCCTCCCCAAAGGGCTTCAAGCCCTGTCCAATCATCCAATGGATGGGAAAAGAGACCAGAAAAAAACATATCCAATTCTTAACTACTTTGAATAGTAATAGATCAACACATTGTATCTTTTTACTTCCATTAAGAACAGTATTCACTAGCCTCACATAGATGCACATAAAGTGTGCAGTCTAGTCCCTAGATAGGCAGCCATTCCCAAGCGTTAATTCCATGCATAGAAAAGCAATACAAGTCTTTGGGGGAGAGGTAAGGTATCACTTACTTTTCTTTGCTGCCTAAACTTGAACTAGTTTTTTCTTCTCCATGAAACTCCCTGAGTTTGGGCTGCTGACAGAGACTTGGAAGAGGAACCAAATCGAGGTACCACTGGACCAAAAATATTTTAAGGTTTTACCCTAAAGAGAAGAAAAAGATCTCAGAAACCTGCAGACATTATAATTCCATAATTAGACTAATTGTAAATATAATTTTCGAGACATTTAAAATACTGACCATGTTTTATATCATTTAAACTGAATTTTTATAATATAATGGGCTTAGAAGAACAAAAATCTATTTTTTTTATTTTGTCTTTGTTCTAGTTGGCTTATTGTTTGTGGTAAGTCATTGAACTTCTCAGCACGCTCATTTTATATGTATAGAACAGACATAAAACCACCTCTCTTAACTTTCTTATAGGGAATTGAAATGAGAATGTTATAATTTTATCGTAAAAATTATTCATTCTAAGTAATTTCGAGGTATTGCATTTATATTGCACTACATATTACGGGTCAATGTGTGGGGTTATTGACATGGTAGAGATTGGTGGGTTTCTAGTAGATACAGGGATTATGAATTATCCAAATGCAAGAAGGCTGAGAAGCTGTGTGGTAATCTCACTGGGTGAGCCCAGTGAACATTTTGATGTTTGTGTAAACCCAGTCAGGCTTTTCACAGTGAATCTCTTCTGATGTAGGGGCTATAAAGATATCTGTGACAATGTGACAAAACTTGAACCGTAAAGAAGATGAACTTTTGTAAGCCAGAAAGTTTTCTGATTAGAAATAGCCAGCGATTTAGGTCTTGATTTTTGAA
>NW_007750584.1:0-327 GCF_000696425.1 Galeopterus variegatus | reverse complement strand
AGGAAAGAAAGGATATGAGACTTATTTTTGACATTGTGGTCTGATTATTTTCTTCAATGACCTTTAGGATTATAAAGTGCATTATTTATGCCAATCACACAGAACACATTACCTGCACTAAGAAGAACTGCATTTTTCAAGGTTGATTCCTACTAAAGCGTGAGTTTTAACAGCCCAGGGCACAAATAAACCTTCTTGAGGAGTATTGATCAGTCTTGCAGCATTGGAGCTGACTGAAAAGTATTCTTTTCTATTCAGTTAGAATCAAATCCAGTAGCAATCAAACTAGAGAAATTCCTTAAAAATACAAAGCAAAACACACCTGAA
>NW_007750583.1:2511-9934 GCF_000696425.1 Galeopterus variegatus | reverse complement strand
GAATCCCTGAGTGGGTAATCAGACTGTGCTGTGTCCTCTGCCCCTATCGCCATCATTTCTCCAAAGGCAGCTCTGTAACTGTCCATTTGCACTATGAAGATTTCAAAATTAGGATTCCAAGAGTCTCCAGTCTAAGATTTTTAACTGTTTAAATTCTCAACAGCAGGTTGGGCAACTTGAAAAATCTCCTTCTTAAAAACACCTGGAAATTCTACATAAGAAACAAACTTCCTTTTAAATATGTAACTGAACTCTCAAGAGAATATGCAAAGTCCCTGAGGGCCAAAAATAAAGTGGTAACTGAAAACCACGGTGGTGGCAGAGGAGCTGGAGCTGCAGCTACCCGGGGGATGGGGGGACTTTTTTTTTTTTTTCAAAAGATGACCGGTAAGGGGATCTCAACCCTTGGCTTGGTGTTGTCAGCACCACGCTCAGCCAGTGAGCCAACCAGCCATCCCTATATGGGATCCGAACCCGCGGCCTTGGTGTTATCAGCACCACACTCTCCCGAGTGAGCCACGGGCAGGACTCGGGGGTACTTTTTGTTTGTTTTAAAAGATGACCGGTAAGGGGATCTTAACCCTTGACTTGCTGTTGTCAGCACCACGCTCAGCCAGTGAGCCAACCAGCCATCCCTATATGGGATCTGAACCGTGGCCTTGGTGTTATCAGCACCACACTCTCCCGAGTGAGCCACGGGCAGGCCTCGGGGGTACTTTTTGTTTGTTTTAAAAGATGACTGGTAAGGGGATCTTAACCCTTGACTTGCTGTTGTCAGCACCACGCTCTCCCAAGTGAGCGAACCGGCCATCCCTATATGGGATCCGAACCCAGGGCCTTGGTGTTGTCAGCACCGCACTCTCCCGAGTGAGCCACGGGCCGGCCCTCTGTGCTGACTTTTAATGGCCATGCAGGGCCGAGCCAACACCAGGGAGGGAGTTGGTTTTAAGGCTGTGCAGAAATCTGGGACTACAGAAAAGCAACACTTTTAGGGAAAGGGACAGAAAAGATTTCCACTGTACTCAGAGTACAAAACCAAGCAGGGGCGATTTTGTGCAATGGCATGAGTTTAGAGAAAGATCTGAGGGCCTGGAAGGACTCGACTTGGAAAAGGTATTGTTGGGATTTATCCGTGTACTCAGGAGGATTTGGGAGCATCTCCTACTCAATGTACTAATTTTAATTCTTAACTGTCCTGTGAGAAATTATCATTAGGATGGTTAATTGTGTATTTCATATTTCAGTCAATTTGCAGCATCAGTAGGATACAAAGAGCAAAGGTGAGCCCTCTTGGAAGTTATCATTAGAGGGCCATGTTCAATGGTATCCACCTTTGGCCTCGGTCTTGTCTCTCTCCCTTACAGGATGGGAGCAAGATTGCAAATGTGGAAATTTTTCTGAATGCCTTGTTTGAGAGACAAGCATTTTGCATTTTGTGAGAAGATAAGGTCTTAGGCTGGTTGTTGAATTTGGAAAATTCAGCACAGGTCAAAATGTGGATCGTTTTGTATTGTGTATTTGTATTGCATATTAGCGAGGCAATACATTTTGTTTACTAGCACTGCCCAGGTGAGGAAAAGTTCAGACAAGTCGATGGTTGGTCAGGACACCCTCTAGTGCTCACCATAGCCTATGGTTCAGCTACTTGAGCTGACCCTTGGGTCCCATCTTTGGTCAGGGAGGTCCCCAAAGAGGCTGGCAAGCAGCTGCCCCCCACAGCTCCATCACTTGCACCGATGGTGCCGCTGTCTGCAAAGTGTAGGAACTCCCTTTCTTGTTTGCTCAGTTGTTCTTAGGGGCTCCCAAAGTGGCTAATGACTCTGGGAAGGAGGTGGTCTCCTCTGGCATTATAGCCTTAGGCAAAGGGCTGGGGACAGAGGGAGCTCCTGCCTCCTGCAAAGGGGATACACCAGATGGCCCAGGTCTGGCTTTATCCTAGAGATGTAATTTTTACCTAGCAAGGGGATAAACCCGCAGGGTGCTGCCTCCTATGACCAAGCTGAACCCTCAGGGTGTTGCCTCCACGACCCAGGGCATAAGGAGCAACTGTTCAAAATGCCACCCTTTCAGAACCAGCTCAGTCTGCAGTAAGGCCCGACACATGGCCAGCAATCCTTTTTCTGCTGGCGTGCATCCGGGAGTTGCAGAAGGCAATTTTTTGCACCAGAAACCCATGGCAATCGGCGTCCGTACAGAGAAGCCCAGAGGCTCATGGAGGCATGAGTGAGGGCGCTTAAGGCCTCCTCCAGAAAGGAGTGCCCTGGTGGCATCAAGGAGATGCTGGTGGTAGAGTTCATGGTGCCACTTGGCAAGTTCATATGCAGGGCAAGGCAAGGCCAAGATTGGCAGGTTCTCCTGGGAAAGATACATCAAGCCACACTTAGATTTAGGCAGTTTTAATAAACATAGACAGTGAAAAGGAGAACAAGCCAAAGGTGCCAGCTCCTGTGACCCTTGTCCCACACACCATAAAGGACGGCCCTGAAATCACAGGGGCCGATGACTGCAAGGCGCGTCATGGGATACCCGCAGCTGAGGAGCCCTTCTCGATGCAGCTGTGCACTTTATATTCCGTAGCTCTGTTCCAAAGAGGGCGGCACAGAAGGCCTCGGAGCTCACCAGAACCCGGAGGTGACGCAAAACCGCCTCCTGACAGCCTCCCACGTACACAGGGAGGCCTGTGGGGCTGGCCTCGTAGCACTTCCTATGGGCCTCTCCTCTGGTGTCCCAGGAGGATCACAAGGTGTCCTCAGATGAGCCGCAGTTCAGGCCGTCACCTGCGTGGCCTGTGTGGATATGTGCGGGGTGACCAGATGCGGTGGCAGAGCTGTTCTACACAGCTTTGAGGACTTGAGCTGAAGTGCATCCCATTTATAATGAGCAGACTTATGAGAAACTGTATAAATAGGCGTTAATGAAATTTGTTAGTAGGAATGTGTCACTTCAAAAATCAAATAGACCCAACAAATGTTATTTGAAACTTTTTTGTGTGTGTGGCTGAAAGTTCTTTAATGAGCATTGGATGTGTTAGGTGGAAAGTGTCATCAATAAGGTGTCACACCTGGATTCTGGGGGACAGCTGTATATGATTACAGTCGTATGTGCACAGGTAATGTGGGCTGGCTGGACTGTTCAGGTATCCCGGGGGCTGAGTACAGTGTATTGTGCTAGATCAAAGGTGAATGCAGTTTGGATGGGAGGCTGTTGGAGGAGGTTCTGGACTGAACTTGTTAGCTAAACCTATGACAGCAAGGTATTATCTAATGGATGATTGAATAGAATTGTTATTTTCATAATGTTTGCAATTGGAGGCTTTTATGTGAGGTCCCGCAGCATTATGAGAATTTGTAGTCAGGTGTCATTCATTTTTATTTTGTCTTAATGTAGACCAAATTAGACTATTGAATGGGAAACCCCTCGGACTAATGGCGCCCACCTTTAGGAAGTTTTATAGACTGGATTCCAATCTGGTAACTTGATTAGTTGACACGGTGGGGACTATGACAAATTCACAGAGCCCCATTTAGTGAGCAGGACGTTCGGGCCGAAGACTTCACTGTGGGAATCTGCTGCATCGGGTCTGGCCCTCAGAGGTAAGTCAGCCATTCCCTTGTCCCTTTATGATACAATATTATGGTAAACTGAATTTTAACCTAAGGGATTTTTACTTGGCAGAACTGTGTTTGAGTTGTGACAGGTTTTTTCTCTACCTGAGTCATTTTATCTTACCTTTTGTAGTTCAAAATATTTTACGAGGACCTTCATTTAATATTTTTTTCCCCCAGGGAATCTCCATGTGAATCAGAACATTGCAACCGTGCAGACAGTGACAGCCACAGCAGTGTGGTGACCCTGCTGAGCCCTGAAGACCCATCTCTGAATGCCATGGAAGCTCTTGCTACTGCAGCGGTCACCTTGGGAGCTCGTGTCCTTTACATGCAGCATTTGGGAAATGTGGGGGCTGACGCCTGCTGAGACACGTGACCGTGGCTCCTTTCTCTCCAGTGAATGGTCCCAGCACCTACAAGGGGAGGGTCTGAGGTCAGAATCCTCAGCCTCTATTTCTCTTGATGCTCCCCCAGCCCTACCCAGGGTCTGGCTCCTCGGCCCCTTACCCCATCATCACGCCTGGCTTAAGACAGATAAATTTAAGGCAGAGGCTAGGAAAACCCAGGAGAACCAACATAACATAACACAGCCCAGAGCGCAGGCATGCCAGCAGTAATGACCCAGTTATGCAGCCAAGAGTGAGAGAAGAAAGAGGCATCGCCCAGTGGTTGCTGTCCAGCCATCCTGCTCTAACACCCACTGTTTTATTGGGGTGCCCGGCATCCCCCGCAGGACACGAGGGTCTCAGGATTTGTGGATATGGGAATGAATGACACACAGGCACCAATGGATGTGAGGTAAAATTTATTACTCACATAATAAACAGCAAAAGGGGGCCAGCCCGGTGGCGCACTGCTACAGTGCGCCGCTTGGGAAGCACAGTGGCGCTCCCGCCGAGGGTTCGGATCCCACATGCAGACCGGTTCCCGCTCACTGGCTGAGTGAGGGGCGGGTGCAGCACTGAGGGTTGCGATCCCGTTGCCGGTCCCAGTCCGGTACGGGCGTGACACTGAGGGTTGCGATCCGTTGCCGGACACGAAAAAAGACAAAAAGGAAAATAAATAAATAAACAGCAAAAGGATTCCCTAAGAAGAAGAGTTCAGGTTTGGTGTGGAGCAAAATAACAGTGAGGTGGGGAGGGGGCGTCCAGGTGGCTTCAGGTTTTTGTTGCATTAAGGGTGGGGGTGTGCGTGTGCAGGCAGGGGCTCGAGTGGTTTGAAATTCCCACTGGTGCCAATTTCCCAAGGGGAAAGGGGCACACTTGGGCTTTCTTATTGGGCTGCCCAGATGAGGGGCAAAGGGGAGGGACGGGGACTTAGAAGCTGTCAGTGGGCAAACAACAGAAATGGAGTCTTTTTCCCTACTGCACACGGGAGAGCTGCTATAGACATTTCTACTAGGGGGGCAAGGGAGAAGCACTAAGTGGTCACTGGTCCCTAGCAATCCCCAAATCAAGGCTGAAACCTTGGTCGTGGCCTATGGAAGACTCTGAGCCAGAGGACCCAGCTAAGCTGTAGATGGATTCCTGACCCAGGGAAATTGTGAGATCATCAGTGATGGTTGTTTTGGGGTAATTTGTTATGCAGCAATAGATAAATAATACTGATTTTGGTACCTGGAAGTGGGTTGCTTCCATAACAAATAGCTAAAAAGGAGAGAACAGCTTTCAAACTGGGCTTTTTTGGGGGGTTATCAATATTCATGAGATACAAAGCTGATTGTCACTCCTCGTGCCCATGATGTGAGGGCACTGGCAGCATACCCATTACCACAAATTGCACGTGTGCCCTGTGTCCTCCACCCAATTATCCCCAACCTCCCTCTCTCTCCCCCTTTCCCCCCCACTCCACTTTGTAGCCCAAGGAATGTCCTCTCCCTCTGCAAGTCCAGTGCACCACTGTAGTCTTCCTTTCCCGCTTTCTTTCTCTCTCAGCTCCCACATATGAGTGAGCACATGTGGTATTTATCCCTCTGTGCTTTGCTTATTTCACTCAGCATAAGTTTCTCCGGGTTCATCCATGCTGTTGCAAATGGGAGTATTTCATTCTTTTTTACGGCAGAGTAGTATTCCATGGTGTAGATATACCACAGTTTCCTTATCCAATCATCCATCGATGGACATTTAGGTGGTTCCATGTCTTGGCTATTGTGAACAGAGCTGTGATGAACACGGGAGCACAGGGATCCCTTTGACATGATGATTTCCATTCCTCTAGGTATATACCCTCAAACTGGCTTTCAAAAGGAAATGAACACCATGATCCAGGGTTCGGATCCCTGTACAGGCCACTGTGAAAAAAAACAACCAACCAACCANTGCAAATGGGAGTATTTCATTCTTTTTTACGGCAGAGTAGTATTCCATGGTGTAGATATACCACAGTTTCCTTATCCAATCATCCATCGATGGACATTTAGGTGGTTCCATGTCTTGGCTATTGTGAACAGAGCTGCGATGAACACGGGAGCGCAGGGATCCCTTTGACATGATGATTTCCATTCCTCTAGGTATATACCCTCAAACTGGCTTTCAAAAGGAAATGAACACCACGATCCAGGGTTCGGATCCCTGTACAGGCCACTGTGAAAAAAAACAACCAACCAACCAACCAACAAAGGAGGCCCGTGTTACTGGAGTGTAGCTGCAGAAAGCTGAGTGACACTGTCATCTGTAGTCCTGTGGAAAGTAGAAAACGTGTCTTGTGAACTAGGTGATCCATGGAAGGAGCAAAGTCCTGAAGGTGCCTCCTGGTTTCTTCTTGCTGCTTACAGTAAAATGCAGGAAGACAGAGATGGATTGTTCAACAAAGATCCAGGACTTGATGGCTTTTCAAATGCCAGACAACAAAAGATGCTAACATGGAGAAATGGCTTTGAGGGCTCAGGAAAAAGTTGTAATTTAGAGATAAAAACAAGGTTGTAACAGTTTGTTTGACTTTATGTTAAGACCTTAGAAAGATCAAAGGGTTGGAGTATTCCTCACCCACAGGGGCCTTAATGAGATAAAGGGTGTGGTCCCTCAGCCCTCTGAGCAGGAGCCCAGATAGGAAAGGGCTTGTCTCAGAAAGATGTGTGGGTATAATCTTTATCGAATGAAGTGAACGCCAAGGAGATTCATAGAATTCCCACAAAGTTTTTGAGAAAAGTTGCTGGCCTGGACTGAGAGGACACAGACAGTACAGAACAAAAAGAGGGCATTGGACCTGCTAAGCTCTACTGGCAGATGCAGGCTGAGAAAACTACTCAGCTGCAAATACAGCCTTCCTTTCATGGAAAAGGGAGGTGACACAGAGGACAGACCCAAGGCCAAGAGCCGTGGAGAAATATTCCCAGACCTTGGAACCTAGCATTTTGCAACACGTGTTGCTTGTCTTTGTCTTAATCCATCATGATCACAGAATGGCTTTGTCTGATGCTAATATTCTGTGAACTTGCTCACGTTCAGCAGGAGACACCGAGTCTTAGTTGACAGAGCCAGGCCACCTCCTGGATGGTGGTAACGGCCGAAGAGGAAGGTCTCTCTACCTGTCCACCAGCAGCGGAGCAGATGAATCAGCTGTGACAGATCTGTCCAACGTGGACAAGCGCGTCCCAGGGCGGGGAACCTCAGAAACATGATGTTGGGAAACAAAGCGAGTTGCAGAAAGATAAGAGAGAGATGGTGCTAATTGTCTAAAGTTTAAAAAGAGGCAAACAATCCGGTGTCATGTTAATGATACCAACGTGTGTACCGAGAGGATAAAGACATTCAGGGGGTGATAAACGTCTCCTTCCGAGGAAGAGAAGGGGCACGAGGCAGGGTTCACAGAGGCAC
>NW_007750583.1:0-378 GCF_000696425.1 Galeopterus variegatus | reverse complement strand
CGTTTACATCTGAAACTACCAAAGATCCCAGGGCTGGGGTTGGTAGCAGGCTGTGGCTCCCACTGGCTCCAGTGACAACCAAGGGTCATTTCAAACGTCCCACCCGCCCACGGGGCCGCACGCTCTGCTGAGAAATGCTCTCTACAGCCCTCGGCAGTGTGTGTCCTTGTCCCCATCAGGCAGGCTTGGGGTGGGGACAGGGTCAGACCAGCAGTGAGAGACAATGGCAGGGCCTGAGCGAGGTGCTCGGTAAATACCCGTGGAAATATTAGTAGCTAACCTTGAGGAACGCGGATTTTGTGCCGGGAGCTGTGATGTGCTGTGTCTGTTCTCACATCTCTCCATGTGATCCTGTCAGGAACCCTGACAATTAAGTGC
>NW_007750582.1:1091-9935 GCF_000696425.1 Galeopterus variegatus | reverse complement strand
AGCAAGCCAATGAGAGCAAGGAGCAGCTGGCAGAGTCAGAAGAGGGAGTGCTGTTATAGCAAAGCCATGTTTGTCCCCACTAGAACCCACGTATTGTATCCGGCTCATTAGGGAAGTTCTAGCTCTTCCAACAACAGGACATGGGAGCAAGGGGACACTCACTCATGATTTGAAACTGCTCCAAGGAGGAGCTGGTTGTTCGGCATAAGCTGGCAACCATGGGTGGGGAAAGGATTTCAGGGAGGGACACTGGAGTGGATGACAATTGGAGCTGCTGTTATTTCGGGTCCCTCGCAACCCTGAGGCCTACGTCTCATGGAGAAGCTACCTTGTCCCCCTCTCCCCATGTCCTCGAGATTCCCCAGGGACAAAGTAGGTGCATCTCACAATAAAAGAAGTGCAAGTCGTCCTCTGTTGATCCAACATTTACTAACCAGCTACTGTGTCCTGGGCACCCAGCTTACCACAATGAGTGACCCACACGATTTAGCCTCAAAGAACTTGGAGATGCTGGATGGCCCGACTCTTGCAGTGATTACAACCCTGGGTTGGGTTACAAGAGTCTGATGGAGGGAAGGTGGGGACAAGGCAAAAAGTGCCGCCCGAACACAGAGACAAAAGTGCCTAACATTTGGGGGGGTGGGAGGGGCAGTGAATGTGACTTTAAACTTGGGCCCTCCCTGAAGGAGGACAAGGGTCTGTCATGTTGAGAGGAGGCGGGTCTTCCAGGCGGTGGGAATGGCCTGAAAGAAAGCAAGGAGTCCTGGCANTTCTGAAAGTCCTGTATATGGATACTGGAATTGAATGATTAAGTAAATGGACAACAGAAGCCGGGAGCCAGGTTTCTCACTGTTGGAGAAGGAGTATAATCTTGGGAAGGAGGTTGGAATGATCCTTGTGGTAATGCATTAGAGTCACAGACTTTAATGAACTCATGTTTAGTTTTATAGATACAAAAAGATATAGAGATAGAAATATTTGTAGATGTGTACAAAACATGGGTGAGTAAATACAGATACATCTACTTTTTCTGTCAGCTTAGAGAGCCTAGAAGCAACAACAACCCTATAGTAATGAGCACATCTAATGCATAAATCTTGGTTTTAAATACCATTCTTCAATAAAAAGAACCATAGCTCCTTGAGAAAAGTGCTGATACTAGGAATGTGGCAGGAAACACACAAGATGATCCTAGAGCATCTTGTAGTGCCAAAGAGTACAGAAGTGTTCAAAAGAGAAAGTGGGGTTATGTCAAAGAGGCCCAAGTGTCAACTGAAAGAGCTCCTAATGGCTAAGTCTGAAACAACTTGAGCAAAAAAAGTATTAAGTAGTATTCGATTATAACTGAAATATCCATGGGTACATACTGATATAAAAATGATTGCATAAATAAGTAAATGGGGGGAAACAGAGAACTCCTGGAACAGAAGACTTTCAAGTAATATTTAGGCAATTACTCCACCCTTAAGGAGATGAAGCATTACTTCCCAATTCTTAAGTATAGGCTTGTGCATAATAACATTCTTCCACAGAGCACAGTTTGGAAAGGAAAAAAAAAAAAAGAATAATTATACCAGGGAGAAATCTGATAAACACTACCCAAGCCATGTGATCATGACTAACACCAAAAGTGATAAATCAAATTGATACTATGTACCATTGGTGTGATGTCATGAGAACAGTACATCATCTCTCTGGACTTCCTTCCAAAAATCCATAACTGTATTCTGATCTTGAGAAAAATATCAAACAAATCCCAATTGAGGGACATTCTACAAGACAAATGACCAGTAATCCTCATAACTGTAAAGGCCCTCAAAAACAAGGAAAGTCTTCAAACATGTTACAACCAAGAGAAGCTTAAGGAGATACGATGACTACATGGAACAGCGGTATCCAGGATGTAATATTAGAACAGAAAAAGGACATTGGGAAAAAAACTGAGGAAATCTAAATAAAGTACAGTCTTAAGTTAATAATGTCTTAATATCAATTTATTAGTTGTGACAAATGTACCACACTAATTAGAATTGTTCATAAAAGGAGAAACTGGGTAGAGTATACCAGACACTCTTTACACTTTTTGAAATAATTCTGTCAATCTAAGTACACATCCCACTCCAATTTTATGCCACAATCTTTTCAAAACAAATTTTTCTTCATAAAAACAAAAGTAATGTTTGGCATTTTCTGTCAGGTTAAATATTACCTGGCTTTTAATCTTTATTACTTGAATGTGAAATACATTGAAGGTTTTAGAACAAAATTCATTTACAAGTAAATGACTCTTGTGTTGTATATTTCCACACATTAATAGCATCATTTGCAAGCTAAAGAAATAAAATTTTTATTCTGCTGTGGCCAACAAGGATTAATTTAATGAACTGAACAGTGTTTGGATTGCCTTCTGAGAGAGAGATTAAAATGTACATTATGCTAAATATTTAAAATATTTAACCTTTGTGATTTCGATGCCAATGATTTAAAAAAGTGGAGAAATTCAAGGCACAGTTATACCTTGTTTGAAAATTTTCGTTTTTTCAGTTCAGAGATAACTTCAGTGACTGTTTGAATTAGTACACAATATATTCTAATATTGTAATTCTGCTATTGAATTTCTAAACATGATTATCAGATTTCCTATGATTTCTGTTTACGAAACCTGGTGCATAGAGGAAGAAGTTTTACATGTGTGCAGGCAGCAGGGAGAGTCTCTTACATGACTTTCTTGTGCGGTAAGATATAGGACCATCTTAGAATTCACTGTTTCCATTCCTAAACGAACAGTCTTCATGTTTCTATTTAATTACTAATTTGGTCATTTGTGGAAGAATAAAAAACTAATTTTTAATTTTTGGAATTTCAGTATAGATTTTGTAGTTTACATCTGGTATTCTCATCACAACTGTCAAACACAGGAATTCTGGTATTCTCATCACAACTGTCAAACACAGGAATTCCATGTACTAGAGATTTTTGGAAGCAATGGTCACTATATATAGCATCAAATAATTTATTTAATTAGATATAATCTCTTCCCACAAGCAATATATTTCAACAATCTATCAAATACACAAGACGACTGAGGCATCTCTGTAAATATCTAAGACAGTAGTCTGAAAAATTTTGATTAAAATAATATTGGTAGAAAAGAAAAAAAATCAGCTTAGGTAGGAAATTACCTTATAAAATGTGGTTTATGTTCTTGATACAAGCGCAGAAAAGTATCTCAGGTTCAACATATAATAACAAAAGATAAAATTTTAAAGTAATGCCACGGGAACCCTAGCCCAGGCCAGTCCACACCGCCCAGAGAGTCCCGAGAGTCACTGGGCCCACAGGGCCCCGAGCCACCCAAGGCAGAACAGGCAGGCACTACACTGCAGGAACCCCAGCCCAGGCCAGTAAGCACCACCCAGAGAGTCCTGAGTGCCACTGGGCCCACAGGCCCTGAGCCAACCACGCCAGAAGACACAGCTGATGTGCCACAGGAACCCCAGCCTAGGCCAGTCCACACCACCCAGAGATGCCCGAGCCACCAGCCCACAGACCCTGAGGCAGCCACACCAAATTGGCAGTCCCTGCAGGATCCAAGCCAGACAACAGGATCGAAAGAGTGGACCGTGAAAACCCCTGCCACAATGACTAAACACTAAAGGAAAGATAGCAGAAATATAAAAAATCAAGAAAGTACAAAACCACCAAACAAAAATGACACTCAAGCTTTAGATCTTACAGAACAGGAAATCCTTGAAATAACTGAGAAGGAATTTCAAACAACAATTCTAAGGAAACTAAATGAGGTATAAGAAAACTCAGTTAGACAACACAATGAAATGAGAAAAAGTGTACAGATCCTGAAAAAAGAAATGTACAAAAAAATCAATGCACTGAAAAAGAACGCAGCAGAACTTGCAGAGCCGACGGATTCATTCAACGAAATACAGGCCACAACAGAGAGTTTATCCATCAGGCTAGAACAAGCAGAAGAGAGAATTTCTGACCATGAAGACAGGCTGTACGAACTAATACAGGCGGACAAAAAAAAAGAAAAAAGAATTTAAAAAATTGAAGAAAATCTAAGAGAGATAACAGATAACCTTAAAGCACTTAAATAATCCAAATCATGGATATTCCAGTAGGGGAGGAAAAAGGAAATGGCATTGAAAATATATTAAATGATATAACAGCAGAAAACTTCCCAGGTATAGGGAAAGACACAGATCTTCAGATTCAGGAGGCTCAATCATCCCCAAACATATTCAACCCAAAAAGGCCCTGTCGGAGACATGTTACAGTCAAATTGGCAAAACTCAAAGAGAAAGAGAGAATCTTAAAAGCTGCAAGTGAGAAACAACAAGTTGCCTATAAGGGAGCCCCAATCACACTAATATCAGACGTTTCATTGGAAACCCTAAAAGCCTGAAAAGAATGGACTAACATATTCAAAATACTAAAAGACAAAAATTGCCAGCCAAGAATACTTTACCCACCACAGCTAACGTTCCCAAACGAAGGACAAATAGTATATTTCTCAGACAAACAAAAACTGCAGGAGTTCACTACCACACAACCAGCCCTACAAGAATTTCTCAAGGGAGTACTAGGTTTGGTACCTGAAAAACAACCATCACTGCCATAAATACTCAAGAAAGAGCAAACCCAATAGTAAAATAAAAATGCTAACAATAAACAGAAAACGGTTATCTACCACCCAAAGAAAACAAAAAACACAGAAGACTGCGCAGGACATGTGAATGGCACCTGCTCCTCAGCATGCCAATGAGAGCAAGGAGCAGATGGCAGAGTCAGAAGAGGGAGTGCTGTTATAGCACAGCCATGGGTATCCCCACTAGAAGCCACATATTGTATCCGGCTCATTAGGGAAGTTCTAGCTCTTCCAACAACAGGACCTGGGGGCAAGGACAGCAGCCCACCAGTCAGGGGGCACTCACTCACGATTTGAAACTGCTCCAAGGAGGAGCTGGTGGTTCGGCATACGCTGGCAACCATGAGTGGGGAAAGGATTTCAGGAGGTGACACTGGAATGGATGACAATTGGAGCTGCTGTTATTTCGGGTCCCTCGCAACCCTGAGGCCTACGTCCCATGGAGAAGCTACCTTTTCCTCCTCACCTCATGTCCTCGAAATTCCCCAGGGGCAGAGTAGGTGCTTCTCACAAGAAAAGAAGAGCAAGCCGTCCTCTGTTTATCCAACATTTACTAACCAACTACTGTGTCCTGGGCACCCAGCTTACCATAAGGAGTGACCCACAGGACTTACCCTCAAGGAACTTGGAGATGCTGGATGGCCAGACTCTTGCAGTGATTACAACCCTGGGTTGGGTTACAAGAATCTGATGGAGGGAGGGTGGGGACAAGGTAGAAAGTGCCACCCAAACTCAGAGACAAAAGTACCTAACATTTGGGGGGTGGGAGGGGCAGTGAATGTGACTTTAAACTTGGGCCCTAAAGGAGGACAGGGGTCTGCCAGGTCGAGAAGAGGTAGGTCTTCCAGGCTGTGGGAATGGCCTGAGAGAAAGCAAGGAGTCCTGGCAGGGTGAGTCGGGGACCCGCGACCAGGCAGCACAATGTGACCAAGGACAGAGCGTTAGGCGATAATGCTGGAGCGAGCTGGGGCCGACTGCACCAGGAGAAGGCTTGGCAGGGTTCTCAATAGAGGGCTGATGGTAGTCTGTTGACGACTGGGCCTCTTGCTGCTCCACCCCACGCTGCTCTCAGCCCCGCCCCCGCCGCTCTCTCACCTGGGCCCCCTCCGCACGGGCCCGCTCCGCTCCCTCAGCTCCATCCCCCGCCGCTCTCTCAGCTCCACACCCCGGCTCCGCCCCCCGCCGCGGTCTCGGCTCTGTTCTACAGCCTCTGCCCGTCATTTTCACACAGTCGGGCCTGTTCCTTCCACAGTTCCCCCAGGTCTTCACGCGGTCCGGCGCAGCTCCTCCCGCGGAGCCCCGCCCCAGCTGTCTGGCAGGACGGCCCCGTACGCCCTTTCCTCTTCCTCTCCCGCTTCCTTCCCTCCAGAAGCCCCTCCTCAGGGCCACCGGTCTCCACCCCCTGGCCCTGGCCTAACCTACCTGTGCACCTCAGGCCCCAGTGCCTGCAACAGCGTCTCCTAGCGGCCCGTGCGTACGCAAGTGCGTGAGGACGTAGTGCGTGTCTGCCTACGTGCGCGGATATGTACGTACGGAATGCGTAAGGCGTGTGTGTGCGCACGCGCGTGGGTACGTGCCTTCATGCGTCTTGCGTAAAGGGCGTCGCGGGCTGGACATACGTGTTCGAGTTCAGCGCCAGACGCACCTGTTAGCATCCCCTGTATGGCGGAGGCTGCGGCGGGGGGTGGCGACCCATCCGCGTGACGAGCGCGCTCTCTCCGCGGCCCACGTCATCTCCTTGCCAGGGTTTGGGAGGCGGTCGTCCTGGCGCTGCTGGGCTCGTCAGGCCGCGGGGAGGCGTTGGACGGTCAAGCCGCGGGGCCGGAGGCCGAGTCGGCCCTGGGCTTCCGAACTCGCAGCACCCTCGGGGGTGGAGGCCGTGAGACCCACCGGTCCCGCTGGGGACCATGAGCTTTGCCTCCCGTGGACGGTGCCTCTGGGCAGGGGTTTCCCGGGCTGTGGGGCTGGGAACTCATGCAGGGCTGGCCAGAGGCCGCCCTATCCTGTCCCCTCCTCCCTCCAGCGTCTCACAGCCTCCCTGTTTCTAAGATGCTCCTCACACACCGGCCCCACCTCGGCATTTGAGCCATGAACTGACTGAGATGACAATCTTTGCCCAGCTCTGTGGCCCTACCCAGAATGACACTGAAGGACAGGGGATTCGTGCCCCTCCCTCTCAAGCCTTTACCCTGCGACAGTTTGACGGGTGATGTCATTTTTCTTTTCCAGCGTGCTCAGCTGTAAGAACATGGCCCACTTACTGAACCGATTTTCTGCCCTGCTGGCCGATTCATCATGTGGTCCTTAACACAGACAGGGGAGGAGGTGCCCACTGCCTGATTAGCAAAACCAAGCCCTTACTGAGGTGCACGAGTGTGTTTCCCATAAGACTGGCCCTGCTAGCTCTTCTTGGTCTCTGATGCTGGCTGAATACAATACCTTCATGGTACCACTAGCCAGCCTTGCTGTCTTATGCTAAGTGATCTTTCCTTCTTACCTCCCTTGTCCTTGGGCAGGTGAAGAAGCTGAGACAAGTAGAAGAGTGTTTCCTCCTCAGGCCACAAAGCAGGTACTCTCTGCAGCATCAGTCAGGAAGGGGACTCGGCTCCCTTCTTGCCTTTACAGTTACATCAGTTCTCACTCGGGATTCCACCCACACAGTTCACGTCTGATTGTCGAGATTTCGTGGCGTAAGGAAAAAAGGGTTGGGTAAGACACTGAGAGGCAGAAACTGGGCAAACCTTCATTCTAGTCACATATCCCAGTAGAGGAAATGGAGATTGGCAGGCCCCGTGGGGGACATTCCTCATCCCTCCTAAGTAATCCCAAACCAAGGATTAGGGTGAGCCTGTCACACATCAGCAGAATGATGATGCTCAGAGTCAACAAGTGTGAGGACATGGCACTGTTGGTTGATGGAGTGTACACAGGTGAGTCTCTGTGAAGCCCATTTGCTGGCATGTATCGGCATGATAGATGTGCATGCCATGCGACACAGGCATCGTCTTGGACGTGTCCTCAGAAAACAAGCATTAGTGGTGATATTTCTAGTGTCAGAAAATGGGAAGCAGCTTGTAACTCCATCAGTAGAGGAAAGGTTAGGTGAATTATGGGACACCCAACAGTGGGATGCCATACAGGCAGTGAAACATAAAGTCGAAGAAGATGTACAGACAGAAAGAATGTGCTTGAACTGCTCTTTGGGGGAAAGATCTTGCCCTATCCTGTAGATATGTTTGGGGAACAGCTTACCCCTATGTAGTAGTTCATAAGATGGCTGTAACAAAGTACCACAACCCAGGTGGCTTGAATAACAGGCATTTATTGTGTCTCAGTTCTGGAGGCTAGAACTCTGCAGTGAAGGTGTCGGCAGGGTTTGTTTGTTCTGTGTGCTGTGAGAATCTGTTCTATCCCTGCGCCCTACCTTCTGGTGATTGGCAGGCAATCTTTGGCTTGTGGAAGCATCTCCTTGATCTCTGCCTTCATTTTCTCATAATTTTCTCCCTGTGTGCGTGTGTGTCTCTAATTGTTCCCTTTTTATAAGGTAATTGGTCATAGGTCATAGTGGATGCGGGCCCACCCTCAGGACTTTACTTTTACTTGATCCCCTGCGTAAAGACCCAATCTTTATATATAAGGACACATTCTGAGGTGCTCAGAGTTAGGGCTTCAACACAGGAAGTTTGAAGGGACACGATGCAACACATAAGAAACTGCAAAGGCCCTGAGTAGGAAGAAACATGGCATATTCTGGGGAGGGAAGAATGGCCTGCATGACTGCATGGTGGTCACTAATGGGAAGAGGGGAGCAGATGGCTGTGGCAGGGAGCCAGATCATGAGGGACCCCTGTGAGATGTGTGGATTCTGTTGTGGTTGGAGTGGGAATCCCTTGGAAAATTTGAGCACAGGAGTGACATAATCTGATTGCCCCTGTGCTAAGGCCATTATGACTGTGCTCAGGGAACTGTGTGAAAAGGCAGCAGGACATGAAGGGCTTCTGCAGGGATTGTGGCCTTGGAGATTAAGAAATATCAGATTCAGGTTAGTATTTGGAGAAGGTGCCATGTGACATTGGCAGGTGTAGGAAAGAGGAAGGAAAGAGTGCTGCTAGGTCTGGGGCAGGAACACCAGGTAGATGGTGATGCCACTTACAGAGGTGGAAGGGAGGTGGATG
>NW_007750582.1:0-860 GCF_000696425.1 Galeopterus variegatus | reverse complement strand
AGCGTGGTGCTGACAACACCAAGTCAAGGGTCAAGATCCCCTTACCAGTCATCTTTAAAAAATAAATAAATAAATAAAAAAGAATCGTAGGAGATTCTGAGTTTAAGTGCGTGTATTTGAGAAAAGGACGGGGAGGCACCAAGCAGAGTGGAGGAAGGCGGCTCATGGGTGTGGTACAGACCCAGGGGATGAGTCCCCAGTCCCAGTGATGATGACAATGATGACAAGAGCAGCCACCATCTGACTGCTTGTGAGGTACCAGGTACTGGGCTGGGTGCTCTCAGTGCCTCATCTCCTGACCTCACGGCTACGAGGAAAGTGAGGCTTCTTGACATGCAATGACTGGCCGGAGTTTCTGTCTTCAGGCCCATGGCTCTACCTGCCCAGGGCCCGCGCTCCATCCGCTGAACGGTCCTTGAGCCAGGAGGAGTGGCCCCTGTGCCAGGGGACAAACAGGCAACAGGGACCAGGACAGGAGGTACATGAAGTCAGGTCCTGTGTGATCGACAGTCCTTGCTTCATCGCTCTAAACCTGCTTGTCCTCAGCAGTTAAGTGGGCCTGGCAGTGAGGGTTAAATCCGAGGATGCACGGATTGTGCCCACCCCAGGGCCGGTCACATAGAAGGTGTGTGTGCACTGGGGCTAGTTGTTCTCATTCTCGTATTTTTTTTTTCTCAGGGCTCAGGTGTGGGACAGGGGAAGGGGCTTGAACAGGGTGGCACCTGAAGGAGTTAAGGAGAAGACACCTGACGGGACCACCTGAGATCACAGGTCACTCTGAGGGTTGAGCTGAGGTTGGATACCAAGCACTTGTGCTCAGCAAACGTGGGGTAGGAGACAGGAAGCTCAGGGCCTGCGGT
>NW_007750581.1:0-8872 GCF_000696425.1 Galeopterus variegatus | reverse complement strand
GTGGGAGCGCCGCTGCGCTCCCAAGCGGCGCACTCTCCAGTGCACCACCGGGCCGGCCCCCCAGTCTTCTTTTAAAAACAAAAAGTTCATGGAATGATTTGTATAATGTTTCAATTCTATTTTTCCACAAACTTTTTGAAGTACCCTCGTATATGTATTTGCTTTTTATTCAGAGGTAATTTGTTAGTTTTCTTAAAACAATGTTGGTTTTTTAATGGTTTTATTGTTTAGATGTAGCAAGTGTATTGGAGTGGTACATGGGGCGAAAGCTCGTAACACTGACCTGTCATTATTAGGGAAAAAGGAGAAGCCAAAAAAGTTCACTAAGCAACCAAAAAAGCAGACGTCTTCACCCTGTGCTCAGAAGAAAGAAAAGGCATTGGAGAAGGTAATTCTAAATTATCTATTGTTATCCTAAAATTCATATGGAAAAATAAGCAAGCAAGCATAGCCACAAAAAATCCAAAAGAGAAGAGTAATGAATACCACACTGAAACTCTGGCAGTGTAAAACTGAATGAAGAAGTTTTTTGTAGACTGAGAGATTAAATATCTCAGATATACTGACAAATCAAAAAACGAAGGTGCTGAACACTGTATATAGTGGCATAGTATGCTACCGTTTGTGTACATTAGATGGGGAAAATATATATATATATGAGCTTCCTTGTATATGCATAAAATATCTCTTGAAAGCTACATAAAAAAATAGATAAGATTGGTTGCCTCTAAGGAAGGGAACTAAATGTATGAGGGACAGAATTGAGACTTTTTAATGTATGTGCTATTTGTACCTTTTGAATTTTGAACCAATATTATTTGAAAAATAAATAGACTTTTTAAATTAAAAATAAATTATATCTTATGACCTTTTAAAATAATTCTTACTTCTTCATGCCTTTGAAGGAATGGGTAAAAAGCCAGGTAGGAATAGGCAAAGACTGAGATAAGATCCAACAGTTACATTGGAGGGGTTGTACATTCATCTTTGTGTTAAGTACCACAGGCACACAAACGGGTTAATTGCTGGGGATCCAAGGTAAGCAAATAAGCTGGGTTCAAATTCTAGGTCTGTCTATCTTTGAAGAAGTTTCTTAGCTTCTCCGAACCTATTTTATTATGGAGATAATAGTAGGGCTTGTCTCTCATGATTGTTGCGAGGTTTAAATGAAATAGCAGTTATAATGCTGTTGGTGCAGTGTCTTTTATTTAGTAAATATAAACTCTTTTTAGTATTAACTATAACACTAATCAGTAAATATGTCCTAATTGGGCCTTAATTGTCTACGTCTTTTTTTTTTTTAGTCAGCTTCTAGAGATGTGTCTCCTTTCATGTGAGTATTGTTCCTTAATCCAATCTGATGTCCACTCTTTAAGCAACATCAATGCTGATATTTTTTCGATTTTTTTCAATAGTGTGAGTATGCAGAAGAATAAGTGGGATGCCACAAGATCCTTGAGATTCAACCAGGATGCACAAAGAGAAGATGGTAAATTTTATTATTTGAGTAATGTACAAACTGGGCATAAATAGCAATGATAGGAATATCTTTCATTTTATGAAGTATACTTAATAGCTTTAAAGGTTCCAGCTGAAATAAGGCCCCAAATTGGCACATTCCTTTAGGCGCCAACCAGTTTGATTACTAGACAATCCTAGTGCATAATGTATTATTTTATGCATCTGTGGTTTTGAGGTTTCTTGGACTAACTTTTGCCCATTACTTTCACTGTAAAGGTGACTTGAATATGTTTCAGACTGGTGTATAGTAATAAAAAGTGCAGCATAATTGTCCATGTACGAGTCATTTTACCACCTGCTGCCTTAAATTCTTCACAGATAAATAGATGTATGTGTCTGTAAAATAATATTGAAAGATGTTTTCATAAACTTTGATGATTACTGTCTTTTTTAAGAAATAGAAGTTAAAAATCACCGTCATGAAAAGTAAGGTTTACTATTTTTTACCTTCAGATCAGCGGCGGATGTCTGAAATTACAGGGCACCTAATAAAAATGAGATTGGGTGATCTGGACCGAATCAAGTCAAAGGAAGTAAAAGAAGTAAGAATTGCATACTAGTGCAAAATGTGCCTTCCTACTTTTATTTTCAGCATGAGAAGTATAAAGATTTTTTAGGCAGAATTTTAACAGAGTAATTTAGATGTTTTGACATTCTGTGTCAGTTACCCAGTTCATTCACATAAAAGTTTTCCACCTCCTTTTCCTCCATAGGTTCCTCTGTAACATACATAATAAAGTACATCATCACTGAAACTGTGATGTACACAACAACAGTAGGTTAACTCTGCATTGTTGACCAAATGCTGACTATCCAAAGGGTCACTTTCTGAAAGTGCTGATTTTGATCAACTCTGGATATGGTGCTTAGATGTCATCTCTAAAATCAGATGTTATCTTGCTGAAAATGATGACTAGAAATACCTATATCTTACTAGAATTACATATTAGTTATAACATTATGTATTGCCATTAGTATTGGTATTATGTATACACTATAACTCTTTTCCTAATTCTTTTATTTAAAATTTTACTTTTCTATAAAACTTCTAAAGGAAAACATAGGAGAAAATCTTTATGACTTTAGGTTAAGCAAATATTTCTCAGCTACAACACCAAAAGCATGATCCATAAAAGAAGAAATGGACAAATTGGACTTCATCAAAATTTAAAAGTTCTTCTTTTTGAAAAATACCACTAAAAGAATGAAAAGACAAGACATGAATTATGAGAAGATATGTGTAGGGGCCGGCCCGGTGGCGCACTGCTACAGTGCGCCGCTTGGGAGCGCGACGGCGCTCCCGCCGAGGGTTCGGATCCCACATACAGACCGGTTCCCGCTCACTGGCTGAGCGAGGTGCGGGTGCGACACTGAGGGTTGCGATCCCCTTGCCGGTCCCAGCCCGGTACGGGCGCGACACTGAGGGTTGCGATCCGTTGCCGGACACAAAAAAAAGACAAAAAGGAAAAAAAAAAAGAAGAAGAAGATATGTGTAAAACACTTACCTGATGAAAGGTTTATATCCAGAATATACAAAGAACCCTCAAAACTCAATAATAAACAAGTCAATAAAAATAAATGGGCAAAAGATTAACCAGACACCACAAAAGAAGGTATTCGATGGTAAATAAGCACACAAAAGGATACAACATCATTAGTCATTAGGGAAATGTGAATTAAAACCTCAGTGAGATAGCACTATGTACCATCTAGAATATCTAAAATTAAAAAAAAAATTATACCAAGCGTTGATGAGGATTTGGAACAACTGTAACTTTCTTATATAGCTATTAGGAATGCAAAAAGGAATGGCCACTTTGGAAAATAGTTTGGCAGTTTTTTATAAACATTCAGCATGCAAATCAGTTCATACATATTTATAGTGGCTTTATTCATAATTACCAAAAACTAGAAATATCCCAAAATGATATCCTTTACCTGGTAAATGGATAAACAAACTACACATATAAAAAAGAACCAACTCCTGATGTATGCATCAGCATGGATGAGTCTCATATACGTTATGCTAAGTGAAGGAAGCCAAATTCAAACAGCTACATACTGTATTGTTACATTTATATAATGTTCTGGAAAATGCAGAACTTTGGGGACAGAAAACAGGTTGCCAGGAATTGGTAGTGGTAGATGGATTGACTTAAAAGGGGCACAAGCAGATTTTCTTTGAGGTGATAGAACTGTTCTGTCTTTATCGTGACGATGGTTACACAACTGTATGCATTTGTCAAAACCTGGAACTGTACACTAATGTACAGTTCAAAATAAAATTACTTATAAATTAAAAAGTAATCTCAATTTAATAAAACAAAGCTCTGGATTCTACAACGATAATTTTGTTTCTCTATTCTGCAGTTTGCAGGGGGTATTTATTCCAGGCTTGAAGCACAAATCAAGGCCTCAGTGCCAGTCAGTGCACGGCAAAACAGCTCAGAGAAAAACACAAGGTAAATCAGCATAAACTAGTTCAGAATGCTAGTGGCTTTAATGTGAGTTTCTTTTTTTTTTTTTAAGGGTAAATAATATGAACACTGTAAGCAGATAATTTGAGTTTGGCTTTATGTTCTGTTTCGAAGATCAGATTATCAAACCATTAATCAGAACCAGATTTTATGAGCACAAAATTTAATGAAAGAATAAGTTTGGTACTTTTTTTTAAAGTTTTCTGTTTATTGGGCTGGCTCCATTCTGAGCCAACTGATGATAAAGTGTAAGCTGTAGTGCTACTGTGTATTAGATTTTTTGTACTGTTTGTAGATTATATATTATTACTATATATAAATCACTGATGTCTTTACTGTTCCTTGCTTTATTATTTTTTTTGCTTAATAAAATCTAATTTGTGGGTCTTATGTCATTTTACATCACAAATTTTCTGCTAGAGATTAACAGTTACTGAGATTTGAACATTGATATTACTGATATTATTCCGAAATCCAGAGAGCTCAGGAAGCCAAAAGTTTTTTTTCATATATTTGTGGCAATTCAAACTTGAACTGAGCTGCTGTGATACTAGTTATAGTTTTTATTTCTCTCAGTGTAAATGTTCATTTGTTTCACTAAAGAAACATTAACATGTCCAATTATGGGGTACCGCTCCAGACCCATAGTGTATATATATATATATACACACACACACATATATATATATATAATTCTGTCTTTCAAAAAAAATCTGAATTCCCAAATGCATCTCACTCCCAAGGATTTTAGAAAATAGACTATGAAAATAGACGTGAAAATTCATTAAACTTTGACGTGGTCAAGCAAACAATCTAAAACAGCAGCAACTTCTTATTGTTTTAAAAGCAACTCTGACCTTCTTTTCTGTTTAAAAAAATCTAGGTCTAAAAGTCGTTTTGGTCAAGGGCGTCCTGCATAAAGCATCTTAAAATATAACTAAAAAGACAGAAAGCACACTCGTGGACATCTGAAATCACTCACTTCTTGAAGATCTTCAGAATGATGACTTCTAAGTGTTTTAAATTGCTTGTTATTCTTGCAAGCCACATAAATCATAATGCTAAGAGAATATAATTAGGTTTTATGAAAATCTAATTGTACACATGAAACTTCTTATATCTAATTTTCTTTTAGTATGATTTTAGGCTTTGTAGAAAGCAATTATTTACAAATTGCATAGTTAAGACTCCTAGTATTTGTTATCCTTTATTTATTTGAAAAGAGAAGAGGCCTAAAGTATCAAGCAGCTAAGTTTTTTTTTAAGACTTTAAAAAATTAGGAGAACACAACTGCTAGTGTTACTGTGCATGTGCACTGATTGTAGAATGTCTTTTGGGCTGTAAATCTTGGGAATAGCATTGAGAACTTCAATTTGTCTGATGGAATTCCCAATGATGCCAGTTTTAAGTTTGCATGGATATTAATGAGTGACAGATCTCAAGACTACATTAAATAAAGTTTCAGGGTGAGTTATTTCAATACTGTGTTGGGCCGAAGGGTTAATTTTTTTTTCCAGCATTATTCCATGGAAAGTACAATGTTAATCCAACGTTTTTTTCTTTCAGTTTTTAATGTTTATCTATTGGTCATCTGAGCTAGAGTTACTGGTTATTGCCTCTTCCCTCTGTGAAGCTAGTGCCATTCTGAATTTGTTAAAATAACCATTGATAGTTTTAGGATAATAAATCATTTCAGTTGTATAAGACACATCCCACACAGTTCTCAGGGCTCTAAAAGCCAACCATATTTCTACAGCCATTCAAGTAGCCCTTAAAACAGTTATGAGTGTTACTTACTTCAGAGATGTCCAAAACATTCCCAGATGCATTAGATGGGTGAAAAATTGTTTATATTCAAGAAAAATCAAAATAAAATTCTATTTTATACATCATGTTTTAATTTTTCTAACCAGGCAGAAAGAATGCTCAGGGAAAATTTGTTCCAAACCATAATCATATAAAATAAATTGTGTGTTTGGAAATTATTTATGTGTAAGTCTCTGAAAAAATTTTAGAGTGTACTGTTTCTATTTTTAGTCTTTATTTGCCTTATATTTGAAATTTCTTCAAATTATTCAGAGAACAGACTTTGATAATGTGTGACAGAACAGCAATTTTTATTGAAATGTTGAAGTGTTACACTCAGTTTACACGTACAGAAATTATTATTTTTAAAGTGAGTGTTTTAGTTGATAAATGAAACTAGATGTTATTTGATATTATATATATGGCTTTGCCAAGGTTTTTGAACTTGTGTTTGGAAATTTTGTTCCAGTTTCTATTTGTTTTAATTGTTTGATACTTTGGAAATAGGTAAATCATTTTTATTTTCAGAAGAAAATGTTTTGTAGTACAAGGGTACTTCAAACAGTTCAATGAAAGATTCATTATTATTTTTCAATTCTATTTTTCCACGAACTTTTGGAAGTACCCATGTACGTGATACGTAAGCCCTTTTGAATACTAGAATCTTATTGTAGTTTATTATAATGTCTGGTAGAAGGATTTGGGTTTGTATATGTAAACAATGCTGTGATGGTCACAACTAGAAGAGAAAATATGCTCTTTTGATTTTTAACTGATGGTAAAAGGGTGTACTGCTTCTCCCCTGAGGGGACTGTACCACTGAATTGATTTTTACAAACCAGAACTTATTGGATTTTGATTATCTTCAGAATGTGCTTTTTGTTTTGTTAATGTCTGTCTGTAACCATAGCACAGGTACCACAAACATTTTACTCAAACTCCTAATAGCATTTCTTTTGTCAGATACGTTGAGGTTTTAGTTTACATTAATTCTGAATTCACATTTCTTGAATTGAAATAAACGTTAATGACAAAAGTTGTTTGGAAAATCCCTTGATCTGAATCATTTCATCTTCTCAGAAAAAGTCTGGATTTGCTCTAGATTCCACAGGTTTTCATGAAAAATTACAAGGTGAAATTTTCAAGTTTTAAGATTTTTTTTTCTTTTTTATTGAAGCATAATTGATTATACATATTTGTAGTGTACAAAATCGACTATCAGTAGTTGTGTACAATATGTGATGGTCAAATAAGGATAGTTTGCTTATTCGTCATTACAATACATAAACATTGTGTCCGTTAAACAATTTCTCATTAATTTCTCATTATTTCCCCTCCCCAGCTTTCTCCCTTTCTCCCTTTCCACATCTAGTAACCACAGTTCTGTTCTCTCCTTCTAAAAGTTCAACATATTATTGTGATTGTTGTTTCTCTCTCTCTTTCTGTTTGTTTGTTTACTAATTCAGCTCCCACTTATGAGCAAGGAATGAGGACATGCTGTATTTCTCTTTCTGCACCTGGGTTGTTTCACTTCATACAGTTTTCTCCAGGTTCATCCATGTTGCTGCAAATGGCAGAATTTCATTGTTTTTTATGGCAAGTAGTATTCCTTTGTGTATATATACCACACTTTTTTTATCTAGTCATCCGTTGATGGACATTTAGATTGGTTCCAAGTTGCCTCCTTAGTGCTGTAGGTAGCACGTCAGTCTTATAATCTGAAGGTCCTGAGTGGATTGGTTCCATAGCCTGGCTATTGTAAATAGAGCTGTAGTAAACATGGGAGTGCAGGTATCCCTTCAATGTGATGATTTTCATTCCTTTGGATATATACCCAGTAGTGGGGTTGCTAGATCGTATGGTAATTCTATCTGTAGCTGTTTAAGGAACCTCCATACTGTCTCCATAATGGCTGTACTAATTTACAGTACCACCAAAGCGCAGAAGTGTTCCCCTTTCTCCGCATCCTTGCCAGCATTTGTCATTCTCTGTCTTTTTGATAATAGCCAGTTTAACTGGGGTGAGATGATATCTCAGAGTGGTTTTGATTTGCATTTCCCTGATGATTAGTGATGTTGAGCATTTTCTCATGTACCTGTTGGCCATTTGTATGTCCTCCTTTGATAGATGTCTATTCAGCTACTTTGCCTATTTTTTAATTGGATTATTTGGTTTTTTACTGTTGTTTGAGTTCCTTGTATATTCTGGATATTAATCCCTTGTCAGATTTATAGTTTGCAAATATCTCCTCTTCTGTAGGTTGTCTTTTCACTCTGTTGATTGTCTCCTTTGCTGTGCAGAAGCTTTTTAGTTTGATATAACCCCATTTATTTATTTTTTCTGTTGCTGTCTGTGCTTTGGAGTCGTATTCATAAAGTCTTTGCCCAGCCTTACAGCCTGGAGTATTTCATCTGTTTTATTCAAGGAGTTTTAAAGTTTCAGGTCTCATATTTAAGTCTTTAATCCATTTTGAGTTGATTTTGGTATATGGTGAGAAGTACAGATCTAGTTTCATTCGTCAACATACACATATCCAGTTTTCCCAGAACCATTTATTGAAGAGGCTCTCCTTTCCCCATTATATGTTCTTGATGCCCTTCTCAAAGATCAGTTGGCTGTAAATACATGGGTTGATTTCTGGATTCTCTATTCTGTTGCATCGGTCCAAGTGTCTGTTTTTATGCCAGTACCATGCTATTTTGGTTTCTATAGCTTTGTAATATAATTTGAAGTCAGGAAATGCAATGCCTTTGGCTTTATTTTATTTTTTTGCTCAATATTGCTTTGGCTATTTGGGGTCTTTTCTTGTTCCACATGGATGTTAGGTTTCTTTTTTCTATGTCTGTGAAGAATGTCATTAGTATTTTGATAGGGATTGCATTGAATCTGTAGATGGCTCTGGGTAGTTGGACATTTTCACTACATTGATTCTTCCAATCCATGAACAAAGAATGTCCTTCCAGGGCCGGCCCGGTGGCGCATTGCTACAGTGCGCCGCTTGGGAGCGCGGCGGAGCTCCTGCCGAGGGTTCGGATCCCACATACAGACCGGCCGCTCACTGGCTGAGC